>NC_057796.1:457055093-457108347 GCF_018294505.1 Triticum aestivum
GTTTAAAAAAACACAAAGCATATTTGTTTTACAAAGAGAACAAATTTTGACGACATATCCCGTGGGTGGGGGCATATCTTTCCCTTGGTCGCTACGTACATCCCGTCCGACGGACAGACCGTC
Source organism: Triticum aestivum (assembly GCF_018294505.1). NCBI lineage: Eukaryota > Viridiplantae > Streptophyta > Magnoliopsida > Poales > Poaceae > Triticum > Triticum aestivum. The sequence goes on from NC_057796.1 coordinate 457,055,217, forward strand.
AGAGCAGCACGCTCTCCGTAGGCTGAGGGGACCCCGTTCCCATGCCGCTAACAATGCCAGAGGTAAGTGGGGCTTATATACCGAAGTAAGTGATATATAGCCTTCTCGAGATACAGAACTCTTTTTTTTAGAGAAAAATAGTTTTTTTTAGAATAGATACAACACTGGTGAAGGCCATCATATTATTTTTGTAATTTCTTTATACTTTAAAATATTATAAATATTACAAGAAAAACATTTGAAAAATGTTGAATACGTATTTTAAAAATATTGAACAAGTATTTAAAATATGTTCATCATGTATAAAAAAATATTGAGCAAGTATTTGAAAAATGTTACACAAGTATTTGAAAAAATGATGAACATGTATATGAAAATGTTAAACAAGGATTTAAAAAATATTGAACAATTATTTGAAAAATTGTTGATCATGTATATGAGAATGTACAATGAAAAACAAAAAAATGAAAACCGAAGAACAAACAAAAGAAACGAAAGAAATACAGAAATTAGAAAAAACTGAAGAAAGAAATGAAAAAATTAAAAAAAATGTAAAAAGAATACAAAAATAAAAAAATAAAAAACGGACAAGGAAAAAAGAAAAGAAACAAAAGAAAACCAAAAAGCATTGAAAACTGAAGAAAACGAAATGAAAAAAGAATAAAAATGAAGCAGTAGAAAAGAAAAATAAATAAAAAGCCAAAAGAAGAAGAAAACCGAATAACATAGAAGAAATCGGAGAAAGAAAAAAAACGAAAACCAGCTCGTTATGCCTCAAGTACGATGCGTCCAGCTACTCTAACACGAACTCGACTTGAGCTTGGTGGCTAGAGCCCTGCGCAACACCCGATTCTTGGGTTCCCTTATTTCCTTTTGTCTTTTTTAAAGATTGCGCGGGTATAACGGGCCGGCCTGGCACTGTAGCGTTTACGCGAGAACTGCTTTCCATCTCGCTTAAAGCGAGAATTAGCCCTTGCATCGTCCCCGTGCCGATCGCTCAGGTTTTGCTGGAGTAGGGTGCACCGGCACACTAGCTCTGACCCCTACGTTGTTCTGTAGCGTACCGTAGTATTAGCAATACCATCCTTGCCCATAAGACTCTGATTCTTGGTTCCTCCTAATTTTTCTATAAAATCAACATGCTTTTCTTTATTCTGGATAGGTATGATCTGTGGGATTTTTTGCTTTCATAAAAAAAGGTCATGACTCAGAAAAAGTTGTATGGATTTAAAATAAAACTTTGTGAATTAGAAAAATGGTCACAGTGTGAAAAAATGTTCACGGATTTAAAAAAAATCATTAATTCGAAAAATAATCAAAAATCTAAAAATGCTCAGGAATTTGAAAATGTTAAAGAATTCATAAAATTGATCATGAATATGAATAATGTCCACGAATCTGAAAAATGTATTGTTAAAAAAATCACAAATGAAAAAATTGTTCAGCCTTTTGAAAAATTCTTCAATTTAGAAACTTCACAAATTTAACAAATAAATGAATTTTAAAATGTTCAATTTTTTTAAAATATTCACTAAATAAAAAAATGCCACTATTAATGAATTATTGTTTTCACAAACTCAAAAAATGTTTCTCAAATTCAAAACAATGCTCGCTAACTCAGAAACAGTTCATGCTGTCGAAAAATGTCAAATTCAAAAAGATGTCCACGAATAAAAAAAGGAAAATGAAAAATGAACAATAAAAATGAAAACTAAAGGAAAGAAAGAAAAACGAAAAAAAAGGAAGACAAAAATCAAAAAACCTCCTAGGAAAACCCCAGGAAAAAGGTTCCGAAAGCTTTCCAAAATCGGATGAGAAGGTTCCAGATGTTCAGAAAACTACTCGTTTTCTTCCCGCAACCGCTCGCTTGTGTGCCCCTAATGGTCGGCCATTTGAACTCTTGTGGGCGATCGCGATGATATGTATCGCAATAAGTGATACATATCATTCGCCAAGGGAGAGAAGCATAATGCATTTTCCATCGGCTCCGATGGATTCCTGGGTGCCTTTCCCAAGGCCCGTTGGGATATTATCAAGTCGGACATTATGTTCCCATCAATCATTTCTTTGATCTTCGTGCTACTCACTTTCATTGATTGAACTCCGTCAACATTGCTCTCATTCTAAAGAATGGCGAGGACATTGCCGACTTCCGCCCCATCAATCTTATCCATGTCGTCGCTAAGCTAATTGCTAAAATGATGTCCAACCGACTTACCCCGCACATGAATGAGCTCTTCTCATACGCCCAACGTGCATTCATTAAAAAAAGATGCATCCACGACAACTTCATGTATGTGCGTAATCTCGCGAGACGCTTCTACAATTGGGAAATCCTAGCGTCTCTTCAAACTTGATATTAAAAAAAGCCTTCGACTCGGTTCGGTGGTCCTTCCTCCTCGAACTGCCTTGACACCTTGGTTTCCCACTTCACTTCATAGGTTGGGTTTCGACACTGCTGCCCTCGGCTTCGTCGCGCATTCTGCTCAATGGCGTGCCTGACGATTCCACCAAGCTTGGTTATGGGTTGAGGCATGGAAGCATCTACCCCCTGCTATTCATCCTCACATTCAGGTGAAGGCCACGGCTCAGAGAAACCTTCATCCCCTTGGTGGAAATGCTATGCGTATCCATAGTTCGCTTTACACGGACGACGTCGTTGTTTCTCTTGCACCCATTAAGGAGGACGTCCAGTTCTTCAAATTGTTCCAAAAGTTTTGTTGCCCCAATCCGTTCCGAAAATGTTGATCTTCCGGACATCTTCCAGTCCTGACCGGCCAAGTATTCCTCCTTTCCGACGAATATACCTTGGTTTGCCTTTGTCAAGAGGTTGAAGAGAGTTCACTACAAGCCCCTTGAGGACAATAGTCAGTTCACTCCTTGGGTGGGAAGGCATATTGCCTCAGCGGGTCATGCGATCTTGGTCAAGTCGATCCTCATGGCGATTGCTATCTACTACATGACAGTGTTAGATTTACCGATGGTGGTCAAGAACAAGATCGATGCGCTCAGACGTGCTTTCCTTTGGGCAGGTTGTGATAAGGTCATAGGTGGAATATGCAAGCTAAATTGGAAGCAAGTGTGCAAGTCCAACCTACATGGAGGCCTTGGAATCCTAAATCTTGACAAGTTTTCCATTCCCCTTCGCCTCCGGTGCTTGTGGGCTGAGTGGCTTCACCCGTACAAGCCATGGTTTGGCTTGGGAACCCCTTGTGATGCCAATGACCGAGATATCTTTGTCGCGACTACCAAGGTCCAAGTTGGGTATGGCATGTGTGCCAAGTACTGGGAGTCACCTTTGCTCAAGGGGATTAGGCCCAATGATGTGGCTCCAAAAATCTATGATTTGTCGAAGAAGAAAATTGCTTGGTTCAAATGGCTTTACACGACAACTACTGGACTTCCCAGGTGGACATTCTTCAAGGCATCCCCGTCGAACACATCTTTGAGTTTGTCAACCTTTGGGAGAGGCTCTCCCATGTCCACCTTAATATTGACAAGCCCGACACTATCACTTGGAAGTTCACTACTGGCGGACACTACTCGGCGGCGTCGGCATACAAGGCACAATTCTTTGGCCGGGCTGACAGGGCCATGATCCCGACTGTTTGGAAGATTTGGGCACCTTCTAAATACAAGTTCTTTGCATGGATGGCAATCAACAAATAGGATTGGACGGTAGACAAGCTTCATCATCGTGGCCTCGTGGGTGGCCAAACTGTAACCTTTGTTCCCCGTGCAAGCAGGTCCACCCATTCAGACTTTGGCACATGATCAAAGATCCTTGGTCACCATGAAGTGCATCCTTCGACCAGGGTGACGCGGCTTCCGCTAAAGATAGGTGGAGCCACAATGCTACCAAGAAGACCCAATCGCGAGGGCCACTTGCTTCCTTGATGTTGCTTATCTCTTGGGGGGTTGTGGAAAGAGAGGAATGCACGGATCTTCCGTAATAATGCCGTTTCGGTGGGAGTCATTGTTGCTAGGATTAAAGAGGAGACCTATCTTTGGAGCATTGCGGGAGCAGGCACTGGAGTAACGTAATGCCGCCTGAGGCAAATCTTTTGCCTCATATCAAAATAAAAATAAAAAACTAGGCCACGGACCCCTAGACGCCAGCTTCTAAACTACAGAGGAGAAAGAGGCCAAGAGGGGAGGTGACTGCTACCATCTAAACTTACAGGAAAGCTTGGGATTTTATCAGGCTTACAAGCTGGCCTGAAGACACTTTTTTCTTTCCGGTCTGAACGTTGTTCCTCAGGGAAGGGTATCTCGTCCCACCTGAAGACTATGATGAAGGTGGTGCTTTGGAGGCTGGCCCATAATTGTCTGCCCGCAAGGTTCTCAACTCCAACTGAGATCAGTTCCCACAAGGTACGGCTGTTATTGTAATTGTAAGGAAGATGTGGATCGTTGCTTTTCTTTTTTACATTGCCAATATGTCCAAGAGCTATGGATGGAAATAAATAAATATGCATATGGTATTTGCCTGAAGCTAACAAGGTTTGTTGATATGAGGCCATGGATATTGGGCTGAAATTCTTAACCGGCGAAGCTTCAGATTTCCATGCTATAATATGGCCCTAGCAACAACCATACGACGCGGTATTTGGGGAAACAGGAACAGCTCCGGTAATGGCGAGCTGAAGCTTCACCCCTTCCGTACTGTGGGTAAAATCAAAGCCTGACATGACCTCAATACCTCATCATCAAAACGAAAATGGTCTCCGCCACAGGAAGATATGTCGCAGATAAATGTTGATGCGTCGACTTTGGCCCACTCTGAACAAGCTGGTCTAGGCGCCGTTGTTCATGGATCAGTGCAGGCGGCGAATGAGGCTGCCGTTCACCATGTTGAAATCCCAGAAGTGGCTGAAGCCCTTGCATCGCGTCAGGCTCTCGCCTTTTGGCAGGAGTTCAGGTTTTCATAAGACACATGTAGTAGTTCAGAGTTTTCAGAGGTAGTTCGAAGGAAGCACCTGATATTTTCCCAGTTCAGACCACCCGCCTATCTGGGATAAATAAGGTGCAAAGTGGGTTTGACAGATCATCTATAGGCGCCTCAGGTCCAAGATGTCAAGAATAATGCCTCGATGTTTTTATCTAGTAATTTTATTCATGTAAAATGTTGTAGCAATGAGGCATCTCATGTTCTTGCAAAATCTGCAGAATATGATGTTGGGTCGTGCTGGTACCGTGAGGAACCTTCAGGACAGGCCCATTGTTTGTAATGAAAACACTATAAACGAATGCAAGGGTGCCACCCGTTGTCGAAAAACCAAACTAAAATGAAGAAGCAAAAAGTCTCGACTAGACTCATGTAAACTGGAAGGCCGGAGTAGGCATCGTATAGCACCTGAATCCAACCTCATCTTGTCAGTCGTCACTCAAATACAACTTCAGAAGAAAGAAACTTTAAATACTAGTGACAATCCATAGAGCAGCGAACATTTCCAGCAAGCCAGTGCAACATGGAGCAAACAGACTGAATGATTGATTATTCAATGAACAGCAACACAACACAACCGTTTATTATCCATAGAACACAACACGGTACAAGAGATAATCAACCCCACCCCCTAACCATTCCCCGCCGACACGCCTACAAGAGTCTCACTCACCTACAAGATTTCAAATCAAGGGTTTGAATGCTCCACACAGCAAACCAATCACATTTGAATCAGATGCACAAGACAATCGAATCGCAGTAGCCAATCGGAGGGGTCAGCAGCAGCAGCAGGAGGGCATGCTCAAAGCTTACCCTTGAGCCTCTTCTTGAGGACGTCCATGACGGCGCCGAAGTCGGCCTTCACGCTGACCGGTGGGTTGGCGTACTTGCAGGCCATGTCCTCAATCTTCTGATCATGGTAGTCGATCTTGGACTGGGAGAACTTGAGGCCGTGCGCCGTGCTGACGACCACCGTGCGGTCGTTTGCCCCGATGGTGCCCTCTTCCCGAAGCTTGAAGAGCGCCGCGAGAGCGACCCCGGTGTGCGGGCAGGCAAACATGCCGGTGCGGTCAGCGAGGGACATTGCGTTCATGAGCTCCTCCTCTGTGGCTTCTGCGACGATGCCATTTGTTGCCTTGAGTGCAACCACCGCACGGTCGACCGATACAGGGTCACCGATCTGAATCGCCGACGCAAATGTAGGCTCGGCCACTTGTGGCTGGAATTGGGTCCATCCTGACTTGTAGTAGCGGTACAGCGGGTTGGCATTGGCGGCCTGCGCACAGACAAGCCGTGGCAGACGATCAACGAGGCCAAGTACACGGCACATCTCGAATCCCTTGTAGAAAGCATATATGTTTCCAAGATTGCCTCCCGGAACAATGACCCAATCTGGCACCTCCCAGTCGAACTGCTGCAGTATCTCAATGGCTGCCGTCTTCTGCCCCTCCAGCCTGAGCGAATTGAGCGAATTGGCAAGGTAAATTGGCAGCTCGGCGGTCACCTCCCTGATGAGCCGCATACAGCCGTCGAAGTCGGTGTCGAGGGAGAGCACGGTGGCGCCGTTGGCGATGGGCTGGATGAGCTGCTCGAGCGAGATGCGGTTGGCCGGGAGGAACACGATAGCGGGGATCCCGGCGGCGGCGCAGTATGCGGAGAGCGCGGCGGAGGTGTCCCCCGTGGAGGCGCATCCGACGCCGGCGATGGGGCGGGAGAGCGGGGCGCGGCGGAGGCGGTTGACCTGGCTGACGAGCACGGTCATGCCGAGGTCCTTGAAGGAACCCGTGTGGGAGATGCCGCAGTGCTTGACCCAGAGGTCCTTCATGCCGGCGAGGTGGTCGCGGCCGAGGCGCTCGGCCCAGAAGAGGTTGGAGTTGCCCTCGAAGAGGGAGACGATGTGGTCCGGGTCGATCCCGGGGAGCACGAACTCCTTCTTGGACCAGACGCCGGAGCCGTAGGGCCAGACGGTGCGGCCGACGCGGGAGTCGAAGAGGTCCCGCCAGTAGGACCCCGGGTGGCGCGCCAGGGCGGCCATGTCGTGGCGCACGTCGAGGAGGCCGCCGGAGCTGGAGCGGTACACGATCTCGTCCAGGGAGTAGCGCTCGTCCGTGGACCCGGCGCCGGCGGGGCCTGGGGGGAAGGGCTCGTACCAGGCGGAGAAGCCGTTGGCCGGGGCGCGGTGCCGCGCCGCCTCCTCGTCCGCCGCGCGCCGGGGCTTGTTGGTGGCGGCGGGGGCGGGGACGGCGGCGTCGGTGGCGCAGCGGACGCGGCGGTGGGCGGCGGGGCGGAGGCGGAGCTGCGGCGCGGCGGAGCGGGGGCGGGAGAGGAGGGAGGAGAGGGACGGGGAGGGGGCGGTGGCGTGGGTGGTGGCCGCCATGGTGGAGCTGGCGGCGGCGGCGGCGGCGGCGGGGATGCGGGGATTGGGAGCAGTGGGTGGGATGTGGACTGTGGAGGTGGACGAGGGTTTTAGACTGTAGCGGGTGGGGGTTGGTGGAAACTGGAAAGCGGTAGAAACTGCATGGATGGACGGCCCTGATTTGGCCGACATCTGACGAGCACCGTCTGTTCGATCAGATTACATCCGATCCAACTGATGATCTCTACTCCTATAAAATCCTGAGTTGGTGATGATGGTGTGCCTGCCATCCTTCATTTACAACCGTTTGATCTACATCCAACGCATCTGTGACAAACTATGTCAATTTTGCAAAAAAAACCCACACTCCACTCCACGTTTGTAGATAACCCCCTGCCTCTCACGTTCAGCCACCTCTCCCTCTCACCTCATCTAGCCATCTCAGGAAAAAATAAGAAGGATCTAAGGAGGTCGCTGCTCTCGGCACCGTCTGCCCCCAATGCCTCTCATGCCTTCTCTCAGGCCGCATTGCTGACCACCACCACGACCCCCTCCTCTTCGCCATCTCCTCCGCCCCCTTCCAAGTCACCCCGAGTTATATTCATGGTGGTCTAGAAAAAATAAACAAAATTGATACCCAAAAAATAATTTTGAAAGATCATTTTTTGCAAAGCACAACAAGTGTTATTTCTTTATGAAGTTTTGGATGCAAGTTGAACACTTGAACGCTTTTATTTGCAAAAGATATTTTTTATCTACCTTGCCTACATTTACTATTCACCCGGATGCTTGTGAGCTCTAGAGAAGAATGAATATCCAAAGAAACCTATCGATATTTGTCACACATGAGATGACCCCCCGTATACTTTGTCAAATAAACAACTCCCTGATCAATGCATTTTGATGTTCCGTGCAACGCACGGGCATCTTACTAGTCATTCAGAGAAAGTTGTCGATTCTCATGACCAGCTTGACAGCAACTACTGAGAAATATGGCAGCAATCAATCAAGCATTTGCAGTCGGCAAGAACTAGGTAAAAATGTCATTGTTTTATTGAATTATACTACAGGATTGAAAAAACTAAAAACAATTCAAAGAATTGGAATCCAATTTCGTCCGAAACATGGCGTAATCCAATCCTTAGGTTCCTAAGGATTCCAATCTTACGAACCAAACGACGTCATAGTGGGGAAATTACAATGATCCAAATCCTCTAAAACTCCTATGGTTTTCCTCTGAACCAAAGGAGCCCTAGAAATATCAGATGCAGAAACCCAATGTTCATTTTTTATCGACAAAACATCCCAGGTTTTGAAATCAACTGGATAAACATACACATACTCCCTCCGTTCGAAATTACTTGTCACAAAAATGGATGTATCTAAACTAAAATACATCTAGATACATTCATACAAATAATTCCAAACGGAGGGAGTACGTTTCTAGAAAGTACAATAAACCTGTGCCTCAACAGATGCACCTTAAGTTTCATTACAGAGTCGTTAAAAATGCCAAAAAGGCGGCAATCAAGCCATGTAAATATAGAGAAACTCAATTTGTTATCTGCTTGGAACAAAATCTGCTGATATAGGCACTAGAACAAATAAATGCTTCACGTTGGAGACTGAAAATGTCGTACAACTGCAATGTTACAAGCTCTGGTGTGCGCTCCATTGGACGCCTCTACAAATGAATCTGGAATTCAGGATACATATGCTCAAAATGAATCTGGAACTCGGGATACATATGCTCAAAGGACAATGGTCCTTTGTGCTTTCTAGTTTCTGCAGCTACCTGAGTGACTCTTAACCTGAACAAACTAATTTACACTTCACAGTGTGCATCTCAGCGTTGTTTACGGTCAGGTTATTTTCATCTCTTCAACGTTTTCAGGTGGCTGTGGAGCTGGAGTGTTCACAAAGGTCGCACTCTTGTTGAATCCTTCCAGCAACATTATCCGCACCGCTTGCAAGCCCCTCAGGAACGTGGAATCAAGCTGCAAAAGATTGGGGTGGAGACAGAAGTTAGTTGATGCTGTGGTTGTTTGTACACATCGACATAGTGCTTCAGCTAGTCACTGAGTGCTTGCTTACAAGAAAAAAAAGCACAGGATCAGCGCAGAAGCAAATTTCCACGCATATTGTTCAGTTTGGTATATTTTTGTCAAAAATATGTACAATGCAATATGCAGGTAAAAGTACCACTTCTTGTTCTTCCTTGCTGAATGCACGTAGAACAAAACCGATGGCTCCCATCATTCCAGTTGGCCGTCCAATGCCTGCACAACATTTGGGCGATTTGCATTTTCAGATTCGTCACCTCAATGACAAAGGCGTTAAAGAAGCGATCGTTTGACATACCAACTCTTAGCCGTGGGAAATCACGGCTTTGTTTCAGATGGTGGATGACACTTCTCATCCTGAAATATTAATCATATGTTAAGGTAGAACAAAGGCAAACGATTAAGAAGAAATAACAAAGAACCACGGAACAAAGCAGGATGGGAACAGGTTAAATAAATACCCATTGTGCCCACCATGTCCCCCCTTTGGCAGTAGACGTAGTTTTGCAAAGGGTAAGTCTAGATCATCGTAGATCTAAAAGAATCAAACAACAGTTTGTGAACAACTAGGAACATCAAAACATGTATTGTGAGCTAGCAGACAATATTTACCAGAACGACTTGATTAAGTGGTATCTTGAAATATGAAACCAGCTGGCCGACCTGCATAAGGCAGTCCTATTCAGTAAACAGGGCCTGCTGAAAATAGTGATCTGAAGCTGCATTATTAGAGTTGCTGTACTTACAGACTCACCACTTGCATTCATAAAAGTCTGCGGCTTGGCAAGCATTACAGGGACATCACCAATAAGGCCTATAAATACAAGGCAATAAGATCAACAATGCCGTTTCAGGAATATAAATACTTATCCATGTCCACTGAGAACAAACATTCAAGCATGCGGAAAAAAACTAAGAACTTGCGTTCTAAGGACATAATTCTTGATTACACAAAGATTGCCATGTAGATACTTCTTACAGTACATTAACCAAAGATATAAGCATAGTGCATAAAGGTCATGAAGGAATCGTTTTTCTCAAAAACAGAGTGCAACTACAAATGATGGGTTAACAGTTCACACCCATCTATTAGACTACTACAACGTCCTGGAGTCGGATAATACTCAATAGAAACAGCAAGAACATTTGATTTTGCTTTTTTACAGGAAAGTGCGTCAGGGGGACAGAATGATGAATACCAAGTCTTAACCAACAAGCCTTATTTGGTTGCTTTTTATGTGAACAACTAGCGAAGTAAAAATAAGCAGCCGGAAAACATAATTCAAAAACGGAGCTAGACATAATGTGAGCAGGCCAACATTTAGCTTGTTGCAGTGGTCAGCTATAAATTATATCTCAGATGTATAACTACGCACAGCTGCACTTTTTGTAGATCAATAAGCTTTATGTGGAAATTACCTTTCCCAACCATCGATTTGAATTGCTTAGTGCTGACAGATATCCCCTCAGCTTCTGCAATAGCATCAATCATCTCAAACCCAACCTGTATGCAACAACAGAATGATTACCAACAGCATATAATAGTGATATACTGTAATCCAGACTATAGTTCAACTAATCACATTAATCACGCCGTTAACTGAAAGCCAAGAGTTTGTAGTATCAAGCAACCAAAAAGATAACACCTTTACCCCGGTGAAGAGCTTAGCATCAAGCCTAATTAGCCTTTCCAACCACGCAACATCAACGTTTGTAGACATAGTTAAAATGGCTTTAGAAAACTGTAGTAATTTCTAGCAGCAACTACTAGTAGGATTTATGAATTGCATCATGATTAACTTCGACAGTCGACAGGGGCTACCAGCTGAAAACGCACAGTTCCTTTCAAGATAAGCAAAGCGGGATCCAGATAGCTGGATCGCCGGAATCTTACGTTGTGGCGAGTCCCCTTGTACATCCTGCCGGGGTTACCGAGCCCGACGAACAGCCACGGCTTCTGGGCCGCGCCGCCGCCGGCGCCGGCAGTGGCCGAGGAAGAGGATGACGAGGCGGCGGTGCCGCTTGGGGGGCCGTTCGCCCCCATGCTTCTACGGCTCGAGCGGGCGAAGGAGATGCGCGGGGAGGTGAGGCGGGAGGCGGGGACGCCGGAGAGTAGCCGCATCGCCGCCGTTGTGGTTTCCCCTATAAAACGGACGGGTCCTGGTTGACCCGGGTCCCAATCGTACACGGGATTCCCCTTTGACAAGCTGACCGCTCCGCCTATTGGGTATTGGGCTGGACTTGTGGACCGCTCCACCACCTATTTGGGCCTTTGGGCTGAAGGTCATATAACTCTTACAGCCCGTTTGACTGAAAGAAAAGAAAAAAACTCAGGGCTTGTTTGGTTTGTGACTGATTTTGCCACAGTTTATCACACTATGTTTGTCACACTTGCTTTAACTTCGGTGCTCAAATAGCTAGACACACTTTGGCTTGCCCGGGGGAGTCTTGCTACACTTTTTGTGTGTATGACATGCGGGGTTTGTTTTTCACAAATTATTTTTTGCTTTAGGTGTGGCTAAAACCAGACAAACACCTAACTTGACAAAACTTGTCTAACTTAACAAGTAGCAAAGTGTGGCTAGAAACCAAACAACCCCTCAATGTTACGTTGATCTTCAAATCTATACACTTAGCCCAAGTGGTTTAGCAAACTGCACGTCTTACAACTGTATTTATTCATGTCACTAACATGTTCTTGCTATGTCAAGTGTTATGTTGCTCTTCTCTTTTCTTTCAAATACGCGAAGACATTGCTGGGAAGCATTGGGTTCAAGCTTGACAGAGTACTGTTACTACTCTTTGCACAATTTTGACACCGCTCAAACAACACACCAACATGGTTTGGATATACACATGTATTTCTCCTTATTTCTAGCAGTAACCGATGATTTCCAAAGTAATAGTCAAGAACAGAGCACCCAGAAGGTCTTATACTTTGCTTTGTAATGTAAGGTTAGAAGCTTAAAATTGGATAACTACTATAGTAAGTTTGCTTACATGCTTCCCATGATGTTTGCAGGGCAACAAAGAAGCCACAAGTTCAAACCAATATCTACATGCAAGTTCAAGCCTCTTCGTTCGATACAAAATTTTATTTTTATGGTCCTACATTTGTAATGGCAACTTAGTCTTTTATCTTCCGTACCATGATTAATACAAGCTATGAACCTTCAAAGATCTTGGTTTTCGGCGAGCCCAAATTTCAACCTTTAATTGTCCGCCAAAGATCTTGTCGCCACTACTATCTGCATTTTAGATGATTACATTTTACATATTTGAATGTGTGAATGTGTGAAGATGATGTGTCTAGATAGATCTTCTTGATCTTGATCATTTAAAAAATGCACAATTATTTTTGGGTTGATTACCATTTTTAGATTGTAAATGTGTTAATGTGCATACTGAGATGTGCATGTTCATTATGATTACAATTCAACATAGCAGCCAAACACCACATAGCATTAATCCTCTATTGCTAATAAATAGCTACCTTCCACTACCAATTTTTCCTAAGATATGATGATGCCATGTCATTTGCTGATGTCATCTTTTTTCCCACCGAAAGATTTTTTTTCCTACCGAGCCGCTTCGTTAATTTCCATTGCATCGCTAGCTGTCCTCTTTCTTCCCTCTCCACGCGAGCCTTTTTCCCATCTGTCGGTTCTATATCCGATATATCTCGTAGTAGCGGTCCTAAGTTAGGCGTCTTGGAGCGATGGTAACATGGACACATGATTTTACCTAGGTTCGGGCTCTCTCGAAGAGATAATACCCTACGTCCTGCTTTTGATTGTATTCATATGGGGGATGGTGCAGAGTACATGTATCTACCACGAGATTGTTCTAATGAATAGTAGATACTCTATTAACTAGCATGGCCTCGGTTTATATAACACAGGGGAGGCCTAGGGTTTTAGGAGAATCCTCGGCTTGTGCGCCAAGTCTTGTGGAAACCTCCTTGTATACGGCATGGGCTGCCCGAAGTGGCCCATGAGTGAACCACCATGGGGGTCCTCGGCCCGATCCACCTGGTCGGGAGACGATGTGGCGAGTACCCCCTAGTCCAGGACATTTTCACCATCCATACGATTATTGCAGCCCTAACGTCTCAATTAATCCCCATCTATTGATTTCCACCTCTCTATTCATCTTCTCCACCATCCTCTTCATCTTCCTTCCTATTTGTTCTGTAAAAGATACCAATGGGTTTCTGCTTCCCTCTTCAACCTTCTCCATCATTGAAAGAAGTTGCTTTCTAAGATATCAGGTTTTGCGTATGAAAACCAATTGCTCTCTGTTGCTTTGCTTTCAGCAAACGGAGAAGCGTGGAGGGAGATATGGGTGGTGGTGGTCTGCGACCCCAACCCGGCGACAAGTCCGGCCTTATTGCCATCCTCTCCTGGAAGCCCCTGCCACTCCCAAGGATCTCATCTTCTAACACATCCCCTCACCATCACCGAAACCACCTCCAGGTCCTAATTTCCTTGCCCACACCGGCTGTGGTATGATACGTCTCCAACGTATCTATAATTTTCTGTTGTTCCATGCTATTATATATTCTGTTTTGGATGTTCAATGGGCTTATTTATACACTTTTATATTATTGTTGGGACTAACCTATTAACCAGAGGCCCAACCCAAATTGCTGTTTTTTTTGCCTATTTCAATGTTTCGCAGAAAAGGAATATCAAACGGAGTCCAAACGGAATGAAACCTTTGGGAGCATGATTTTTGGAACAAATGTGATCCAGAGGACTTGGAGTGGACGCCAAGAAATCACCAAGGAGGCCACGAGGCAGGGGGTGCGCGCCTACCCCCTGGGCGCGCCCTCCACCCTCGTGGGCCCCTCGTGGCTCCACCGACCTACTTCTTCCTCCTATATATACCTACGTACCCCAAAACCATCGAGGGGCACCACGAAAACCTAATTCCACCGCCGCAACCTTCTGTACCCGTGAGATCCCATCTTGGGGCCTTTTCCGGCGTCCTGCCGGAGGGGGCATTGATCACGGAGGGCTTCTACATCAACACCATAGCCTCTATGATGATGTGTGAGTAGTTTACCTCAGACCTTCGGGTCCATAGTTATTAGCTAGATGGCTTCTTCTCTCTCTTTGGATCTCAATACAAAGTTCTCCTCGATTCTCTTGGAGATCTATTCGATGTAATCTTCTTTTGCGGTGTGTTTGTCGAGATCCGATGAATTGTGGGTTTATGATCAAGATTATCTATGAACAATATTTGAATCTTCTCTAAATTCTTTTATGTATGATTGGTTATCTTTGCAAGTCTCTTCGAATTATCAGTTTGGTTTGGCCTACTAGATTGATCTTTCTTGCAATGGGAGAAGTGCTTAACTTTGGGTTCAATCTTGCGGTGCTTGATCCCAGTGACAGTAGGGGAAACGACACATATTGTATTGTTGCCATCGAGGTTAAAAAGATGGGGTTTATATCATATTGCATGAGTTTATCCCTCTACATCATGTCATCTTGCTTAAAGCGTTACTCCGTTCTTATGAACTTAATACTCTAGATGCATGCTGGATAGCGGTCGATGTGTGGAGTAATAGTAGTAGATGCAGGCAGGAGTCGGTCTACTTGTCACGGATGTGATGCCTATATACATGATCATACCTAGATATTCTCATAACTATGCTCAATTCCATCAATTGCTCGATAGTAATTTGTTCACCCACCGTAATACTTATGCTATCTTGAGAGAAGCCACTAGTGAAACCTATGGCCCCCGGGTCTATTTTCCATCATATTAATCTTCCGTCAACAAGCTATTTCTATCATTGTTTATTTTGCAATCTTTACTTTTAATCTTTATCATAAAAATACCAAAAATATTATCTTATCATCTCTATCGGATCTCACTCTCGTAAGTGACCTAGAAGGGATTGACAACCCCTTTATCACGTTGGTTGCGAGGTTCTTATTTGTTTGTGTAGGTGCGTGGGACTGAGCGTGGCCTCCTATTGGATTGATACCTTGGTTCTAAAAAACTTAGGGAAATACTTACTCTACTTTGCTGCTTAACCCTTTCCTCTTCAAGGGAAAACCAACGCAGTGCTCAAGAGGTAGCAAGAAGTATTTCTGGCGCCGTTGCCGGGGAGGTGTGCGCCAAGTCAAGTCAAGATTTGATTTCCCGTCAACGAGCCATTTCTGGTGCCGTTGCCGGGGAGTCTATGAAGGAAATATGCCCTAGAGGCAATAATAAAGTATTATTTATTTCCTTGTATCATGATAAATGTTTATTATTCATGCTAGAATTGTATTAACCGGAAACATAATACATGTGTGAATATATAGACAAACAGAGTGTCACTAGTATGCCTCTACTTGACTAGCTCGTTAATCAAAGATGGTTATGTTTCCTAGCCATAGACATAAGTTGTCATTTGATTAACAAGATCACCTCATTTGGAGAATGACATGATTGACTTGACCCATTCCGTTAGCTTAGCACTCGATCGTTTAGTATGTTGCTATTGCTTTCTTCATGACTTATACATGTTCCTATGACTATGAGATTATGCAACTCCTGTTTACCGGAGGAACACTTTGTGTGCTACCAAATGTCACAACGTAAATGGGTGATTATAAAGGTGCTCTACAGGTGTCTCCAAAGGTACTTGTTGGGTTGGCGTATTTCGAGATTAGGATTTGTCACTCCAATTGTCGGAGAGGTATCTCTGGGCCCACTCGGTAATGCACATCACTATAAGCCTTGCAAGCATTGTGACTAATGAGTTAGTTGCAGGATGATGTGTTATGGAACGAGTAAAGAGACTTGCCGGTAACGAGATTAAACTAGGTATCGAGATACCGACGATCAAATCTCGGGCAAGTAACATACCGATGACAAAGGGAACAACGTATGTTGTTATGCGGTCTGACCGATAAAGATCTTCGTAGAATATGTGGGAGCCAATATGGGCATCCAGGTCCCGCTATTGGTTATTGACCGGAGACGTGTCTCAGTCATGTCTACATAGTTCTCGAACCCGTAGGGTCCGCACGCTTAACGTTATGATGACAGTTTTATTGAGTTTTGATGTACCGAAGGAGTTCAGAGTCCCAGATGAGATCGGGGATATGACGAGGAGTCTCGAAATGGTCGAGACGTAAAGATCGATATATTGGACGACTATATTCGGATTTCGGAAAGGTTCCGAGTGATTCGGGTATTTTTCGGAGTACCGGAGAGTTACGGGAATTCGTATTGGGCCTTAATGGGCCATACGGGAAAGGAGAGAAAGGCCTCAAAAGGTGGCCGCACCCCTCCCCATGGTCTGGTCCGAATTGGACTAGGGAAGGGGGGCACACCCTTCCTTCTTTCTCCTTCCCCCTTCCCTTCTCCTACTCCCACAAGGAAAGGAGGAGTCCTACTCCCGGTGGGAGTAGGACTCCCCCCTATGGCGCGCCTCTCCCCTTGGCCGGCTGCCTCCCCCTTTCTCCTTTATATACGGGGGCAGGGGGCACCCCAGAGACACAACAATTGATCCTTGAGATCTCTTAGCCGTGTGCGGTGCCCCCCTCCACCATATTACACCTCGATAATACCGTTGCAGAGCTTAGGCGAAGCCCTGCGTCGGTGGAACATCATCATCGTCACCACGCCATCGTGCTGACGAAACTCTCCCTCAACACTCGGCTGGATCGGAGTTCGAGGGACATCATCGAGCTGAACGTGTGCTGAAATCGGAGGTGCCGTGCGTTCGGTACTTGATCGGTCGGATCGTGAAGACGTACGACTACATCAACTGCGTTGTGTTAACGCTTCTGCTTTCGGTCTATGAGGGTACGTGGACAACACTCTCCCCTCTCGTTGCTATGCATCACCATGATCTTGCGTGTGCGTAGGAAATTTTTGAAATTACTACGTTCCCCAACAGTGGCATCCGAGCCTGGTTTTATGCGTTGATGCTATGCACGAGTTGAACACAAGTGAGTTGTGGGCGATATAAGTCATACTGCTTACCAGCATGTCATACTTTGGTTCAGCGGTATTGTGAGATGAAGCAGCCCGGACCGACATTACGCGTACGCTTACGCGAGACTGGTTTCACCGTTGCGAGCACTCGTTGCTTAAAGGTGACCGGCGGGTGTCTGTCTCTCTCACTTTAGTTGAACCGAGTGTGGCTACGCCCGGTCCTTGCGAAGGTTAAAACAGCACCAACTTGACAAACTATCGTTGTGGTTTTGATGCGTAGGTAAGAACGGTTCTTGCTAAGCCCGTAGCAGCCACATAAAATATGCAACAACAAAGTAGAGGACGTCTAACTTGTTTTTGCAGGGCATGTTGTGATGTGATATGGTCAAGACATGATGTGATATAATGTGTTGTATGAGATGATCATGTTTTGTAACCGAGTTATCGGCAACTGGCAGGAGCCATATGGTTGTCGCTTTATTGTATGAGATGCTATCGCCATGTAATAGTTTTACTTTATCACTAAGCGGTAGCGATAGTCGTAAAAGCAATAAGTTGGCGAGACGACAACGATGCTACGATGGAGATCAAGGTGTCGCGCCGGTGACGATGGTGATCATGACGGTGCTTCGGAGATGGAGATCACAAGCACGGTGCTTCGGAGATGGAGATCACAAGCACAAGATGATGATGGCCATATCATATCACTTATATTGATTGCATGTGATGTTAATCCTTTATGCATCTTATCTTGCTTTGTTTGACGGTAGCATTATAAGATGATCCTTCACTAAATTATCAAAGTATAAGTGTTCTCCCTGAGTATGCACCGCTGCGAAAGTTCTTCGTGCTGAGACACCACGTGATGATCGGGTGTGATAGGCTCTACGTTCAAATACAACGGGTGCAAAACAGTTGCACACGCGGAATACTCAGGTTAAACTGGACGAGCCTAGCATATAACAGATATGGCCTCGGAACACGGAGACCGAAAGGTCGAGCGTGAATCATATAGTAGATATGATCAACATAGTGATGTTCACCATTGAAACTACTCCATCTCACGTGATGATCGGACATGGTTTAGTTGATATGGATCACGTGATCACTTAGAGGATTAGAGGGATGTCTATCTAAGTGGGAGTTCTTAAGTAATATGATTAATTGAACTTAAATTTATCATGAACTTAGTCCTGATAGTATTTTGCAAATTATGTTGTAGATCAATAGCTCGCGTTGTTGCTTCCCTGTGTTTATTTTTGATATGTTCCTAGAGAAAATTATGTTGAAAGATGTTAGTAGCAAAGATGCGGATTGGATCCATGATCTGAGGATTATCCTCATTGCTGCACAGAAAATTATGTCCTTGATGCACCGCTAGGTGACAGACCTATTGCAGGAGCAGATGCAGATGTTATGAACGTTTGGCTAGCTCAATATGATGACTACTTGATAGTTTAGTGCACCATGCTTAACGGCTTAGAATCGGGACTTCAAAGACGTTTTGAACGTCATGGACCATATGAGATGTTCCAGGAGTTGAAGTTAAT
This sequence comes from Triticum aestivum, assembly GCF_018294505.1. Lineage (NCBI taxonomy): Eukaryota > Viridiplantae > Streptophyta > Magnoliopsida > Poales > Poaceae > Triticum > Triticum aestivum. Next base: position 457,074,078 of record NC_057796.1, read on the forward strand.
ATTTCAAGAAAATACCCGAGTTGAGAGATATGTAGTCTCCAACAAGTTCTATAGCTAAAAGATGGAGGAGAATCACTCAACTAGTGAGCATGTGCTCAGATTGTCTGGGTACTACAATCGCTTGAATCAAGTGGGAGTTAATCTTCCAGATAAAATAGTGATTGACAGAATTCTCTAGTCACCATCACCAAGTTAGTAGAACTTCGTGATGAACTATAGTATGTAAGGGATGACGAAAGTAATTCCCGAGCTCTTCGCGATGCTGAAATCGACGAAGGTAGAAATCAAGAAATAGCATCAAGTGTTGATGGTTAACAAGACCACTAGTTTCAAGAAAAGGGCAAAGGGAAGAAGGGGAACTTCAAAAAGAACGGCAAGCAAGTTGCTACTCAAGTGAAGAAGCCCAAGTCTGTACCTAAGCCTGAGACTAAGTGCTTCTACTGCAAAGGGACTGGTCACTGGAGGCGAAACTACCCCAACTATTTGATGGATAAGAAGAATGGCAAAGTGAACAAAGGTATATTGGATATACATGTTATTGATGTGTACTTTACTAGTGTTTATAGCAACCCCTCGGTATTTGATACTGGTTCAGTTGCTAAGAGTAGTAACTTGAAACGGGAGTTGCAAAATAAACAGAGACTAGTAAAAGGCGAGGTGACGATGTGTGTTGGAAGTAGTTCCAAGATTGATATGATCATCATCGCACACTCCCTGTACTTTCGAGATTAGTGTTTGAAACTAAATAAGTGTTATTTGGTGTTTGCGTTGAGCATGAATATGATTTGATCATGTTTTTTGCAATACGGTTATTCATTTAAGTTAGAAAACAATTGTTGTTCTGTTTACATGAATAAAAACCTTCTATGGTCATACACACCAACGAAAATGGTTTGTTGGATCTCGATCATAATGATACACATAATCATAATATTGAAGCCAAAAGATGCAAATTTAATAATGATAGTGCAACTTATTTGTGGCACTGCCGTTTTGGTCATATTGGTGTAAAGCGCATGAAGAAACTCCATACTGATGGGATTTTGGAATCACTTGATTATGAATCACTTGATACTTGCGAACCGTGCCTCATGGGCAAGATGACTAAAACGCCGTTCTCCGGAACTATGGATAGAGCAACAGATTTGTTGGAAATCATACATACAGATGTATGTGGTCCGATGAATATTGAGGCTCGTGGCGGATATCGTTATTTTCTCACCTTCACAGATGATTTGAGCAGATATGGGTATATCTACTTAATGAAACATAAGTCTGAAACATTTGAAAAGTTCAAAGAATTTCAGAGTGAAGTGGAAAATCATCGTAACAAGAAAAATAAAGTTTCTACGATCTGATCATAGAAAAGAGTATTTGAGTTACGAGTTTGGCCTTCTGTTAAAACAATGTGAAATAGTTTCACTACTCACGCCACCTGGAACACCACAGCATAATGGTGTGTCTGAACGTCATAACCGTACTTTATTGGATATAGTGCAATCTATGATGTCTCTTACCAATTTACCACTATCGTTTTGGGGTTATGCATTAGAGACAGCTACATTCACGTTAAATAGGGCACCATCAAAATCCATTGAGACGACGCCTTATGAACTGTGGTTTGGCAAGAAACCAAAGTTGTCGTTTCTTAAAGTTTGGGGTTGCGATGCTTATGTGAAAAAGTTTTATCTTGATAAGCTCAAACCCAAATCGGAGAAATGTGTCTTCATAGGATACCCAAAGGAGACTATTGGGTACACCTTCTATCACAGATCCGAAGGCAAGACATTCGTTGCTAAGAATGGATCCTTTCTAGAGAAGGAGTTTCTCTCGAAAGAAGTGAGTGGGAGGAAAGTAGAACTTGATGAGGTAACTATACCTGCTCCCTTATTGGAAAGTAGTTCATCACAGAAATCTGTTCGTGTGACTTCTACACCAATTAGTGAGGAAGTTAATGATGTTGATCATGTAACTTCAGATCAAGTTACTACCAAACCTCGTAGGTAAACCAGAGTAAGATCCGCACCAGAGTGGTACGGTAATCCTGTTCTGGAGGTTATGTTACTAGACCATGACGAACCTACGAACTATGAAGAAGCGATGGTGAGCCCAGATTCCGCAAAATGGCTTGAGGCCATGAAATCTGAGATGAGATCCATGTATGAGAACAAAGTGTGGACTTTGGTTGACTTGCCCGATGATTGGCAAGCAATTGAGAATAAATGGATCTTCAAGAGGAAGACGGACGCTGATAGTAGTGTTACTATCTACAAAGCTAGAATTGTCGCAAAAAGGTTTTCGACAAGTTCAAAGTGTTGACTACGATGAGAGTTTCTCACTCGTATCTATGCTTAAGTCTGTCCGAATCATGTTAGCAATTGCCGCATTTTATGAAATCTGGCAAATGGATAAACAAAACTACATTCCTTAATGGATTTATTAAAGAAGAGTTGTATATGATGCAACCAGAAGGTTTTGTCAATCCTAAAGGTGCTAACAAAATATGCAAGCTCCAGCGATCCATCTATGGACTGGTGCAAGCATCTCGGAGTTGGAATATACACTTTGATAAGTTGATAAAAGGATATAGTTTTATACAGACTTGCGGTGAAGCCTGTATTTACAAGAAAGTGAGTGGGAGCACTACAACATTTCTGATAAGTATATGTGAATGACATATTGTTGATCGGAAATAATGTAGAATTATTCTGCAAAGCATAAAGGAGTGTTTGAAAGAAGTTTTTCAAAGAAAGACCTCGGTGAAGCTGCTTACATATTGAGCATCAAGATCTATAGAGATAGATCAAGACGCTTGATAAGTTTTTTCAATGAGTACATACCTTAACGAGATTTTGAAGTAGTTCAAAAGACAGTCAAAGAAAGAGTTCTTGCCTGTGTTACAAGGTGTGAAATTGAGTAAGACTCAAAGCTCGACCACGGCAGAAGATAGAAAGAGAATGAAAGTCATTCCCTATGCCTCGGCCATAGGTTCTATAAAGTATGCCATGCTATGTACCAGATCTACTGTATACCCTACACTGATTTTGGCATGGGAGTACAATAGTGATCTAGGAGTAGATCACTGGACAGCGGTCAAAATTATCCTTAGTGGAATAAGGATATGTTTCTCGATTATGGAAGTGACAAAAGGTTCGTCGTAAAGGGTTACGTCGATGCAAGTTTTGACACTAATCTAGATGACTCTAAGTCTCGGTCTAGATACATATTGAAAGTGGGAGCAATTAGCTAGAGTAGCTCCGTGCAGAGCATTGTAGACATAGAAATTTGCAAAATACTTACGGATCTGAATGTGACAGACCCGTTGAACTAAAATTATCTCACAATCAAAACATGATCACACCTTAGTACTCTCTGGGTGTTAATCACATAGCGATGTGAACTAGATTATTGACTCTAGTAAACCCTTTGAGTGTTGGTCACATAGAGATGTGAACTATGGGTGTTAATCACATGGTGATGTGAATTATTGATGTTAAATCACATGGCGATGTGAACTAGATTATTGACTCTAGTGCAAGTGGGAGACTGAAGGAAATATGCCCTAGAGGCAATAATAAAGTATTATTTATTTCCTTGTATCATGATAAATGTTTATTATTCATGCTAGAATTGTATTAACCGGAAACATAATACATGTGTGAATATATAGACAAACAGAGTGTCACTAGTATGCCTCTACTTGACTAGCTCGTTAATCAAAGATGGTTATGTTTCCTAGCCATAGACATAAGTTGTCATTTGATTAACGAGATCACCTCATTTGGAGAATGACATGATTGACTTGACCCATTCCGTTAGCTTAGCACTCGATCATTTAGTATGTTGCTATTGCTTTCTTCATGACTTATACATGTTCCTAGACTATGAGATTATGCAACTCCCGTTTACCGGAGGAACACTTTGTGTGCTACCAAACGTCACAACGTAAATGGGTGATTATAAAGGTGCTCTACAGGTGTCTCCAAAGGTACTTGTTGGGTTGGCGTATTTCGAGATTAGGATTTGTCACTCCAATTGTCGGAGAGGTATCTCTGGGCCCACTCGGTAATGCACATCACTATAAGCCTTGCAAGCATTGTGACTAATGAGTTAGTTGCAGGATGATGTGTTACGGAACGAGTAAAGAGACTTGCCGGTAACGAGATTGAACTAGGTATCGAGATACCGACGATCAAATCTCGGGCAAGTAACATACCGATGACAAAGGGAACAACGTATGTTGTTATGCGGTCTGACCGATAAAGATCTTCGTAGAATATGTGGGAGCCAATATGGGCATCCAGGTCCCGCTATTGGTTATTGACCGGAGACGTGTCTCGGTCATGTCTACATAGTTCTCGAACCCGTAGGGTCCGCACGCTTAACGTTACGATGACAGTTTTATTGAGTTTTGATGTACCGAAGGAGTTCGGAGTCCCGGATGAGATCGGGGATATGACGAGGAGTCTCGAAATGGTCGAGACGTAAAGATCGATATATTGGACGACTGTATTCGAACTTCGGAAAGGTTCCGAGTGATTCGGGTATTTTTCGGAGTACCGGAGAGTTATGGGAATTCGTATTGGGCCTTAATGGGCCATACGGGAAAGGAGAGAAAGGCCTCAAAAGGTGGCCGCACCCCTCCCCATGGTCTGGTCCGAATTGGACTAGGGAAGGGGGGCGCACCCTTCCTTCTTTCTCCTTCCCCCTTCCCTTCTCCTACTCCCACAAGGAAAGGAGGAGTCCTACTCCCGGTGGGAGTAGGACTCCCCCCTATGGCGCGCCTCTCCCCTTGGCCGGCTGCCTCCCCCTTGCTCCTTTATATACGGGGGCAGGGGGGCACCCCAGAGACACAACAATTGATCCTTGAGATCTCTTAGCCGTGTGCGGTGCCCCCCTCCACCATATTACACCTCGATAATACCGTTGCGGAGCTTAGGCGAAGCCCTGCATCGGTGGAACATCATCATCGTCACCACGCCGTCGTGCTGACGAAAGTCTCCCTCAACACTCGGCTGGATCGGAGTTCGAGGGACGTCATCGAGCTGAACGTGTGCTGAACTCGGAGGTGCCGTGCATTCGGTACTTGATCGGTCTGATCGTGAAGACGTACGACTACATCAACCGCGTTGTGTTAATGCTTCCGCTTTCGGTCTACGAGGGTACGTGGACAACACTCTCCCCTCTCATTGCTATGCATCACCATGATCTTGCGTGTGCGTAGGATTTTTTTTGAAATTACTACGTTCCCCAATAGTCTACTCACAAGTCAAGACATACCAAGTACCCATCACAAACTCTTATCCCTCGCATTACATTATTTGCCATTTGCCTCTCATTTTCCTCTCCCCCACTTCACCCTTGCCGTTTTATTCGCCCTCTCTTTCCGCTCACTTTTCTTTCGCCATGTCTAAATCTGGGGAGGTTATCGTTAATGAAGGCAATAATAATAACATGGGAAACTTTGATGCTTTCGTTGATCCACTTGAGGAAACTACTATCTTGCATACTAAAAAGCTTCGAGTCGGTAGTGGTAATATTATTGGGAAAGGAGTTATTCAAGATTTCTTTACTTGTGCCGGTGCTTTGCCCATTATGGGTGGTTCTATTCTTCATAGAACTAGTAGTCTTGCGGATGCAATATCCTTGCTCGTAGTTGAACTTGAAAGGCAATTTCTTCATATGCATCCTTGCATACAAAATTTTCCTGGAATTTTCTAATATTGAATACTCTTCTGTTAAGCGTGCCGCTACTATCTTTTTGGCTCATGAATTCAAATTTATAATGAAAGAAGCTAAATAAATTTTTGCGCATTATAGGGTGGATGCTGGCCATCCTCCCATAGAAGCTATCATTTTTAATCAAGAAGACATAATGCGTTTACAATGTTTGGATCATGTTGCTTATAATGAAAACCTTAGAAAAAAGGTTCCTACCGATATTCTAGTTGATAGAATTTCTGAACTTAATGATGACTTTGCTATTCAGAATAATGGGTTAGGTTTTTCTCTTGAGCAAAGACTCGTGACTTTTTGTCAAAAGAACGCTTGTAATGATGAATTGGTCATGCAATATAAGGGGACAAGGGAGGAACCCATACCTCCCGAGCTTGATCTTGGGGAGTTTTGTCCTATTAAATTTAACCCCTTTGATTACTTTTGCTTGCCACAAAGGAAACTTGCTGCTGAAAGTAGAGAATACGAAAGGAGTTTTCATGATTTACCTTACCATTATTATGGCAATACCAAGATCTATCCTCACTTTTATGCCTAGCTAGGGGCGTTAAACGATAGCGCTTGTTGGGAGGCAACCCAATTTTATTTTTAGTTTTTTTGCTTTTTGGTTCTGTTTAGGAATAACTAATCCATCTAGCTTCTGTTTAGATGTGGTTTTGTGTTTTAATTAGTGTTTGTATCAAGTTAAACCTATAGGATCTTCTTGGATGATAGTTATTTGATCTTGCTGAAAATTGCAGAAACTTTCTGTCCACGAAAGCAATTGTTAAAAATAACCAGAACGTGATATAATACTGATTCCAATTGCAGGAGATCAATAAACAAATTATTTAGGTCGTCCTATTTTGGTAGAATTTTTAGAGTTCCAGAAGTTTGCATTAGTTACAGATTACTACAGACTGTTCTGTTTTGACAGATTCTGTTTTTCGCGTGTTGTTTGCTTATTTTAATGAATCTATGGCTAGTAAAAGAGCTTATAAACCATAGAGAAGTTGGAATACAGTAGGTTTAACACCAATACAAATAAATAATGAGTTCATTACAGTACCTTGAAGTGGTGTTTTGTTTTCTTTTGCTAACGGAGCTCACGAGATTTTCTGTTAAGTTTTGTGTTGTGAAGTTTCAAGTTTTGGGTAAAGATTTGATTGATTATGGAACAAGGATTGGCAAGAGCCTAAGCTTGGGGATGCCCATGGCACCCCAAGGTAAAATTCAAGGATAACCAAAAGCTTAAGCTTGGGGATGCCTTCCGGGGCATCCCCTCTTTCGTCTTCGTCTATCGGTAACTTTACTTGGAGCTATATTTTTATTCACCACATGATATGTGTTTTGCTTGGAGCGTCTTTGTGACAGCCTGGTTTTTGCCCTTTCTTATTTGCTTCAAATTTCATTTGAAAGTTTTTGAAACTTGGAGTTTCTAAATCTTTTCATTTGGACTTAAACACTTGGGCATCCTTGGCTTTCACCCAAGTGTTCACTTCTCTCCCAAACCATCACCTCACTTCTGATCCACCACAAAATAACCTTTGGAATATTTTTCTTAAATGAAAAATATTCATTTTCTCTCAAAAACCCTAAGCCAGATCTGTTTGCTTCAAGGCAACCCTAATTTTTATGGCTCAGAAAATTCTAAGATAATTCACAAATATTCTAGGGACCCTAGGGCACCTCCCTGAGCAAAAATATTTCATCACTTTTTGGAATATTTTTGCTACAGAAAATCTTTTCTGTTCTGGACAGAAATGGTGGTTTCTACAGCAACTACCATTTTACTTGCTCCATTTGACCTGAACTTTCTTGTGCATCTTTACCTTATTAACTTATTACTAGCCTCCAAAGCACAGCCCCAAACTCCCAGCCATTTGACCACAGTAACATCACAAAGTTACTGACCAGAAACTTACCTGGCTTGTAAAATCTTCTCTACTGCACCTGGATCCAAACCAAACCGTGGTGAACTTCAAAACTACCACGAACAACACGCCAGGCATGATTTTTGGACGAAGGCTGGCCGGAGGAGAGAGTTCGCGCGGTGACCACGCGTGTCCACGATGCCAGGCATGCGTGTCGACGCGCTCTGGTGGCCGCCGAACGCTCTGTTTGCGCGTGCTTGCTTCCCCCGCCTGCCCAACCATGCCAAACCTCGCCACCATCATCGTCTCGACGTCCTTAACTCTACCCTGGCAGTCGCCGACGCCGGAGCTCGCCGCAGCGAGCACGGGCAAGGTCCGGCCAGCCCAACAGTGCGGGCGCACTGTGCTCGTCGTCACCCCCCTTGATCCTGTGCTCGTCCCCGCTCGCACACAGTGGCCGCGTGACCTCCTTCGCCTTCTCCCCCTCTCACTGACGTCGCTCGTCGCCGGGCGCCATGGACAGGTGTCCACCGGCGGAGCCCGAAGCACCCTCGCCGCTCGCCTTCTAAATAGAGCCACCCCCAGCCTTGTCGAGCACCATCCAGCACTCACACACACCCCACGATCGAGTAGGAAGCCGTAGCCCGGCCGGGCAGGCCTCGGGCCACCGTCCCCGTGCTCGAGCTCGCCGGCGATCCCCTCTGGTCGCCGCGGTAGCTCCAGCCTCTCCCAGGCCTGGGCGACCCCTCCAAGGCCTCCGCCTCTCTCCGGTGAGGCCGTCTCGCCCGCTTGGAGCCTCTGGAGCGGCCTCTGTTCGCCGTCTTCCTTAACTCTGACGACCTCCTCGTTCTACCTCCGCTCGCGAGCTAGATTCCGACGCCGTCCGACCACCCCTAGCCACGCTATGGGTACGGGCAGGTGCGCCTCGACCTCCTCTTGCCATCCCTCCCTCTCGTTTGGGCCAAGGAGCCCTCGTCGCCGGCGAGAGCTCCGGCGAAGCCGCGACCCTCTCTGTTTCTCTCTCCCTCTTCCCCCACCTGACTAGCGAGGCCCGCTAGTCAGCCACTCAGTACACGTGCGAAACGGTACGAGTGGTGGCGCCCCTGGCCTTTACGCCTTCGACGTCACCCCCCAGATGTTTCTTTTTATTCAAATTCATTTATATTCCAGAGAGCTTCAAACAATTTTAACTTTTTAACCATAAGTCCAAATGAGATGATTCTTTTTGCATTGTGTTCTTTGAAAGATAAATCTAACAGCTCACCAAAGATAAGATTTTTCTAAGCTGTTTAGAATTTCTGGTGAATTTCAGCAGTGTTCTTGATATTCTCTTTTTGTGTTTAAAATTATTTTCAGAAGGTGAGGCTTGTCTTGAGGATCACCAGGAGGCTTGTGAACCTCATCTGTACTAAGGAAAGCCACAACAACATTTTTATGATGCCATTTCAATATTTGTGATTTTCTCACTTAAATGAAATGATTAACCCATGCATGTAAATAATTATTGAATTATTTATATTCTGTTAAGTATTGGTCAGTTGTTATGCTTGATTTACAGGATAGTTGAAACTAGTAAAGCAAGTTAAAATTTATTTGAGGTGATGTTAGAAATTATTTTGTTATGCATGTTAGTAATTATGTAAAGCTTTGTGTTTGCATTCTTAAATTGATAAAAAAATTGTTAGAAAATATTCTGTTAAATACTTGTTAATCATACTACTTGTCTTACAGAATGTTTGAACCCAACTTAGTGATAAAAAAATTAAGAGTTGTTGATAATGATAGTTTTTGATCAAGCATATGAAAGATTTATCGGAGTTACTTTCTTGCGTAGGAAATTAATAAAACTTGTTGCAAAATATTTTGGTTAAGTTGTGAGTCATTTTGAGCAAGTAGAGTAATATGAGTTGTTGACGTTTATGCTTGGTGTGCATATGGATGACGTCGTTCATTTTTATCAATATGTGATGCATGTGTTGTTTTGCATTTCATGGCATGCTATGACACCGGCCATTTTTAGTTTAAAGATTAATCCTGAATATAATTCAACTTGAACATACCGTTGATTGGGTCATGGTGCCGCTGAATCGAGTTTCTTTCCAGTGCAACCACATTTTCCTTGTGGGAGGCCTTGATTCGGTCCATTGACACGGCCTCTGGTCGGTGCCTCCATCTAGGGAAGATTATGTCGTGCTTGCCCTGGCCCGGTAAGCACACATAATCTTGTGTGCTCGTTGATGAGATTATGGTACCGAGTCCCCGAGTGGGAGTGTTTTGACCACGACGGTGGTCGGGGTGTCTTTGGTAGACACGAGGCCACCCAGGACCAGCCCGTTGGGGATTTGGGTCGGAGTGGCCGGGAGAGTGCTGTGGCAATGGAGGGGTCTTGTCGGAATGCCATTGGTCCACCCGAATGGGAATGCGAGGCCATGGGTTCCGTGGTGTGGGCACAGTGTGCTACCTCTGCAGAGTGTATAATCTATCGATAGCCGAGTCCACGGTTACGGACACCTCGTACTAGGTCCCACCATGAGTCAACGTTTAATAAAAATTGCACACTAAGCTATGAACTTTGCATTGTCAATGGATGGCAGAAAGTCCATCGAGGTATTCGGGACCAAATGATGGTCGTGGTTGTGATCGCCGTAAGGATCACGAGTTGTTCTTGAGAAAGACCACTATGGTGGTGTGTTTGTGGTCCAGAGATGATCACAGTTGGTAAGCTGTCCTGAGGGACGTTCGGGCTTGATCACAGCATGTTGACATATAACGTTGCATTATTAATAATTGGTTAAATATCATGATATTGTTTGTCATTATGATTATGCTTGTTGTGAGCTTGCAAGTACATTCAATGTACTGACCTGGCGTGTCATGCCAGATTTCAGGAAAGTCTCGTTGGAAAGGAGCTGTTCGAGTCTAGATCGTGTCCACATAAGTGTCCCTGTGATATGGAGCTTCCGCTACGACGTTATTCCGCTGCCACGTAGTTGTTCGAGTCGAGGCCCCTTTATGTTCACTAAATAATGTACATATTGTTCCGCCGCACCGAGTGTGCCGCTTGGCCTCAACCACTGTTGTAATATGAACTCTGTTCCGCTAGCATCAATAAAGCGGTGGTTTTCTGTACCAATATGTTGTGTGTTGCCAGAAGACATGATCTCTGGGCTGGCAATGCAGGGTAAACCGGTCGCTCTGAGCCGGGGTGCCACAAGGGTTGGTACCAGAGCCGCGTTGACTGTAGGCCACGCTAGACTACAACGTGTTAACTGGACGCTAGACACGAGTAAATGTGAGTGTCGGTAGCAGTTATGGCTGGTTGTTGCATTGTAGTCATTTGATTATTATTTTTATGCTAACCTGTTAATGGTTGTGAGTGTAGATGGCTCCGGTGCCGTATCCGTGCCAGTTGCAGTTGATGCCGTACACGTCACCGCACCTTCTCCGCAACGTGTGGCATCGGTTGTACCCTCACGGAGACGAACTAGTCTACCGTGTGTACCGGGAGCGTCTACGAGACTCAGTGTATGAGTATCACGCAGTGGTTACTCTGCGCACCAGTTCCGATTTCGGCTCTTACACTCGCACTTCTCGGAGCGGTTATGCCTCCACCGCTTCTCAGGCTGTCCAGTTTGCCGCATTTGAGATCCTTGTCGAGCTTCATTATACCGAGGTTCAAATGCAGCATCACCCAGGATTCTACTACTACCCATCTCTGCACGACAACGGTCGTGTCCGTTTTCCTCTCGTTAACCCGGAGTCTGATAGTGTTGCTAGCCATCTTGCTCGCTATATCACTGCTAGCTATCTGATGATCCACGAGCTGGCTCGAGAGCTGACTCGTGCCCGTACTGCTTTAGCCGCTACCTTGATCACTACTAGATCCACCATTACTCCATCCTCACTAGGATTTACCCCTTATGTCCCAGTTAGCTCTGGCTCCCCTATTTTGCCGGTTACTCCCCCGAGTAGCACAGGCGTTCCGGCCGTGAACCCTCTCAGTACTCCTGCCGAGTGGGTCTCACCTCTTGCTATTCCTGCAGTCCCGATGCTTCATCCTACCCCTGCCCTTGAGGGAGAGCCCTCGAGGCAGCGTCGTCGTGTTACCTTTAACCCGGAGGTTTCCGTTAACCACGTCAGTTCAGGATCTGAGACCGCTTCAGGGGAGGACACCGTAGCACCAGCAGAGCAGTAGTGTCTTTGAGTATTCGCAGTCGTCTAGATGGTGTACGGATGTAGTTGTACGAGTCATGATGCTTCATGTATGAGAGTAGTGGAACCAGTCAGGATGTTAACTTTTCATGTATGAGTCTATGTATAATTATGATGGGACTTTAATCGCCGTATTCTCTTCGCTCTTTTCTTTTTTTCGAGAATTGTTGCTGGCTTTTCCCCAATTTTATTCTTGGATGTCCCTCATCTCGATTTCGTTGCCTTGGGAAAAATACTCAATAGGATGACGCGGGGAGGCGGCAGTAGCAACGTTCGTGAGGGAACTCTTGTTCGTCGTTCCGCACGACAGGCAGGATATTCTCCCGAGCCGTACGTTCAGCCACCACCTCCTCCGCCTGATCCTCCCTCCACCGAGCAAGTTCTGCGTATGTTTGAAGAAAAAAGGAACAATGATCTGATTGAAATACTGAGAAGTGTGCAAGCTATAGTTGGACAAACTGGAAATCAGAATGGTCATCACTCAAAGCTGTCAGATTTTCAGAGGACCAATCCACCCAATTTCAGTCAGGTTGTTGACCCATTGGATGCAGACGATTGGTTGCGCACCATGGAGAAAAAGCTTGAGATCGCCCGTACTGAAGGAAATGATAAAGTTCCATTTGCAACCCATTACCTTGAAGGCGCAACTGCCATATGGTGGGAAAATATATAAGCCATGTGGCCGATTAATGAGGAAGTCACCTGGGAAAAATTCAAGGATAAGTTCCGCAAATATCACATCCCTACTGGAGTTATGAAGGCCAAGCAGCGTGAATTTCTCGCGCTTGTCCAAGGAAATCAATCTGTGGCTGAGTATCTGCAAAAATTCAATCATCTGGCCCGTTACTCTCTGTATGACGTAGCCACCGAAGAAAGGAAGATGGACAGATTTCTTGGAGGTTTAAATCCGCAACTTCGGTGTGCTCTCAGTATGTTTGATTTCACGGATTTCCAAACTCTGGTAGACAAGGCATTCATTGCTGAACGGGAACACAAGCTTATATCAGATAATAGGCCTGTTAACGACAACAAGCGCAAGTTTGAGCCAAAGAAGGATGGGCAACCTATGCAAAAGGCTCATACCTGGCAGCAGACTCAGGTGGAATACCGGCCAAATTGGCAGCAGAATGTTAACAAGACCACCACTCAAGTCAAGAATGTTGTGGCCAATCCAATGCATGAGGAGCGGCAGCGCAATAATTCTTGTTTCACTTGTGGGCAGCCCGGACATTCTGCCAAACAGTGCCCCAAGAACCACAGAGTGAATGCGCTGAGCAGGCCACAAGTCAACTTTATGGAGTCAGGGCCAACCCAGCAAAACTTCACTGGGCACGTGAATCATATCTCCGTCGATGAATCCCAAGAGAAGCCAGAAATCGTCATTGGTATGTTTTCTGTTAATGACATACCTGCAGTAATTTTATTTGACTCTGGGGCTTCCCATTCTTTTATTTCTCAGTGTTTTGCCGCCCAAAACAATTTTCCTTGCACAATTTTGGGCAAAAATATGCTGGTACAAACCCCGGGATCTATAATCAAGAGCAATCTAGTCTGCCGCGATCTGGAGATCAATATCAACGGGGTCCACTTTCCAACATCTCTGATAATCATTGAGTCTGAACAGTTGGATATTATATTGGGAATGAATTGGCTGACCAAATATCAAGTTTGTATAAACTGCGCAACCCGAGAAGTCAATTTAACCAGTCTGAATGGGCAGCTCACCAAATTCTATGCTCGCAAGCATATACCCAAGCCAGAACTAGTGTGCACTGCTGTGGTCAAATTGGAATTTATTCCTATGGTTAGTGAGTACCCTGATGTGTTTCCAGAAGAACTGCGAGGCGTGCCACCAGATCGGGAACTGGAATTTGCCATAGATCTTGTGCCCGGAACCGCACCATTATACAAGAAGTATTACCGGATGCCCTCACCAGAATTAGTAGAACTAAAGAAATAGCTTGACGAATTACTCCGGAAAGGTTATATTCGTCCCAGCTCTTCACCGTGGGGGTCACCTGCAATCTTCGTGGGTAAAAAGGATGGCAGTCTCCGTATGTGCATAGATTATCGCCAGCTGAATGAGGTCACCATCAAAAATAAATACCCACCGCCAAGGATTGATGATCTGTTCGATCAGCTAAGTGGGGCTAAAGTATTCTCAAAAATCGATTTACGGACCGGGTATCATCAGCTCAAGATAAAGAGGAAAGATATTCCTAAGACCGCATTCACTACACGATACGGTCTTTACGAATATACTTTGATGTCCTTTGGTCTCACCAATGCCCCTGCCTTCTTCATGCATATGATGAACAAGGTGTTCATGGACTTCCTCAACAAATTTGTGGTAGTCTTTATCGACGACATCCTCATTTACTCCAAGAGTGAAGAAGAGCATAAGGATCACCTCCGGGCAGTGCTACAACGGCTCCGCAACCATCAGCTATACGCCAAGTTCAGTAAGTGCGAATTTTGGCTCAAGCAAGTTGGGTTTCTCGGGCATGTACTATCCGCCGAAGGCATAGCCGTGGACCCGAGCAAAGTAAAGGATGTGCTCGATTGGATACCGCCCACGACTGTAACACAGATCCGGAGTTTCCTTGGATTAGCTGGATACTATCATCATTTCATTGAAGGGTTTTCCAAAATTGCTAAACCTCTGACGGAACTGCTAAAAAAGGATACAAAGTTTGAGTGGACCAAGGACTGTGAGAAGAGTTTTTATGAGCTAAAGACGCGTCTGACAACCGCACCCGTATTGACTCTTCCAGACATTTATCGCAACTTCAACGTGTACTATGATGCCTCCAGACAAGGTATTGGTTGTGTATTGATGCAAGACGGCAAGGTGGTAGCCTATGCATCACGACAACTATGACCACATGAGGGAAATTATCCTACTCATGGTTTGGAATTGGCTGCAGTGGTTCATGCATTAAAAATTAGGAGACACTATCTCATTGGGAAAAGGTGCCAAATTTTTACCGACCACAAAAGCCTCAAGTACATCTTCACTCAGCCAGATTTAAATCTCCGTCAGTGAAGATGGTTAGAGTTGGTCAAGGATTATGACCTTGGAATAAATTACCATCCAGGCAAGGCCAACGTCGTTGCCGATGCGCTCAGTCGAAAGCCCGTCAGCTTAATGTCATGTTAAAATCATTGCCTACCGAACTTCAGGAGGAGATCGCTCAGTTCAACTTGGTCATCGTGGATGCTGGCCTCACTGATATTTTGGGAGTTACCCCCACACTTGAGATGGAAATCCGCAAGGCCCAGCTAGATCACGCCAAGCTACAAAAACATGCAAGGCAGCCCCCAGACTTCTTCAAGGACAACTTCGGTACCCTCCGATTCCGTGGACGAATTTGTGTACCAAATCAACCGGACTTGAAGAGGAAAATCTTGTCAGAAGCACACAAATCCTCGTATTCCATTCATCCGGGAAGTACGAAAATGTATGAAGACCTTAAACAAATATTCTGGTGGAATGGGATGAAGAAAGACATTGCCTATTTTGTAGCCTGTTGCGACATATGCAACAAGGTGAAAGCAGAGCATCAGAAGCCAGCCGGACTTCTCCAACCACTGCCAGTTTCACAATGGAAATGGGATGATGTTTGCATGGACTTCATCACCGGATTGCCTAGGACCCAGCGAGGCAAAGACGCAATCTGGGTTATAGTGGACACCCTAACCAAGGTTGCTCATTTCATCTCGGTCAGCACCAGATACAGAGCAAATGAACTGGTGCAACTGTATGTATCCAGAATCGTCAGTCTGCAGGGGTACCCCGGACTATCACTTTCGACCGAGGTTCTTTGTTTACCTCCGCTTTCTGGTCCCGCCTCCATCAAGCCTTGGGGACAACACTAAAATATAGTACTGCTTATCACCCCCAGACGGACGGTCAGACAGAGCGAGTAAATCAAATACTCGAAGATATGTTGCGAGCCTGTGTGCTAGCCAACGGGGCGAACTGGGAAGATTGCTTGCCATACGCCGAGTTCTCGTATAACAACAGTTTCCAGACCAGTCTAAAGATGTCACCCTACGAAGCTCTATATGGTCGTAAGTGCCGCACTCCTCTAAATTGGTCTCAAGCTGGAGATAGCCATATCTTCGGAACCGATCTCATGATGGAAGCCGAGAAACAAGTCAGGGAATCAGAGACCGAATGCAATTGGCCAAATCCCGTCAAAAGAGTTATTATGATGCAAAGCACCGGCAGGTCAGTTTTGAACCCGGAGAACATGTGTACCTCCGAGTCACTCCTATGAAAGGAGTTAAGCGATTTCAGACTCGTGGAAAGCTGGCACCCAGATTCATTGGTCCATTCCCAATTATGTCTCGAGTGGGTATGGTTGCATACCAACTGGAACTACCCCCGGAGTTGTCAGAAATACATAATGTGTTCCATGTTTCGCAATTGAGACGATGCATATCCCCGCCCGAGAAAAGGACTGCAACGGCTGATGTAGAATTGGCAAAGGATTTAACTTATGAAGAAAGACCGTCCAAAATTTTGGATCAAGTGGAAAGGGTCACTCGCAGCAAAGTCAGAAATTTTTTCAAAGTTCAGTGGGAGCATCACACCGAGTCAGAAGCAACTTGGGAGCAGGAAGAGTTCCTTAAGAGTCAGTATCCAGAGTGGTTTTCCCAAGCAACCGAATCTCGAGGACGAGATTCATTCTAAGTGGGGGAGGTTTGTGACAGCCTGGTTTTTGCCCTTTCTTATTTGCTTGAAATTTCATTTGAAAGTTTCTGAAACTTGGAGTTTCTGAATCTTTTCATTTGGACTTAAACACTTGGGCATCCTTGGCTTTCACCCAAGTGTGCACTTCTCTCCCAAACCATCACTTCACTTCTGATCCACCACAAAATAACCTTTGGAATATTTTTCTTAAATGAAAAATATTCATTTTCTCTCAAAAACCCTAAGCCAGATCTGTTTGCTTCAAGGCAACCCTAATTTTTATGGCTTAGAAAATTCTAAGATAATTCACAAATATTCTAGGGACCCTAGGGCACCTCCCTGAGCAAAAATATTTCATCACTTTTTGGAATATTTTTGCTACAGAAAATCTTTTCTGTTCTGGACAGAAATGGTGGTTTCTACAGGAACTACCATTTTACTTGCTCCATTTGACCTGAACTTTCTTGTGCATCTTTACCTTAGTAACTTATTACTAGCCTCCAAAGCACAACCCCAAACTCCCAGCCATTTGACCACAATAACATCACAAAGTTACTGACCAGAAACTTACCTGGCTTGTAAAATCTTCTCTACTGCACCTGGATCCAAACCAAACCGTGGTGAACTTCAAAACTACCACGAACAACACGCTAGACATGATTTTTGGTCGAAGGCTGGCCGGAGGAGAGAGTTCGCGCGGTGACCACGCGTGTCCATGATGCTAGGCATGCGTGTCGACGCGCTCTGGGTGCCGCCGAACGCTCTGTTCGCGCGTGCTTGCTTCCCCCGCCTGCCCAACCATGCCAAACCTCGCCACCATCATCGTCTCGACGTCCTTAACTCCACCTTGGCACTCGCCGACACCGGAGCTCGCCGCAGCGAGCACGGGCAAGGTCCGGCCAGCCCAACAGTGCGGGCGCACTGTGCTCGTCGTCACCCCCTTGATCCTGTGCTCGTCCCCGCTCGCACACAGTGGCCGCGTGACCTCCTTCGCCTTCTCCCCCTCTCAGTGACGTCGCTCGTCGCCGGGCGCCGTGGACAGGTGTCCACCGGCGGAGCCCGAAGCACCCTCGCTGCTCGCCTATAAATAGAGCCACCCCAGCCTTCTCGAGCACCATCCAACACTCGCACACACCCCACGATCGAGTAGGAAGCCGTAGCCCGGTCGGGCAGGCCTCGGGCCGCCGTCCCTGAGCTCGAGCTCGCCGGCGATCCCCTCTGGTCGCCGCGGTAGCTCCAGCCCCTCCCAGGCCTAGGCGACCCCTCCAAGGCCTCTGCCTCTCTCCGGTGAGGCCGTCTCGCCTGCTTGGAGCCTCTGGAGCGGCCTTTGTTCGCCGTCTTCCTCAACTCTGACGACCTCCTCGTTCTGCCTCCGCTCGCGAGCTAGATTCCGACGCCGTCCGACCACCCCTAGCCACGCTACGGGTACGGGCAGATGCGCCTCGACCTCCTCTTGCCATCCCTCCCTCTCGTTTGGGCCAAGGAGCCCTCGTCGCCGGCGAGAGCTCCGGCGAAGCCGCGGCCCTCTCTGTTTCTCTCTCCCTCTTCCCCCACCTGACTAGCGGGGCCCGCTAGTCAGCCACTCAGTACACGTGCGAAACGGTACGAGTGGTGGCGCCCCTGGGCTTTACGCCTTCGACGTCACCCCCAGATGTTTCTTTTTATTCAAATTCATTTATATTCCAGAGAGCTTCAAACAATTTTAACTTTTTAACCATAAGTCCAAATGAGATGATTCTTTTTGCATTGTGTTCTTTGAAAGGAAATCTAACAGCTCACCAAAGATAAGATTTTTCTAAGCTGTTTAGAATTTCTGGTGAATTTCAGCAGTGTTCTTGATATTCTCTTTTTGTGTTTAAAATTATTTTCAGAAGGTGAGGCTTGTCTTGAGGATCACCAGGAGGCTTGTGAACCTCATCTGTACTAAGGCAAGCCGTAGCAACATTTTTATGATGCCATTTCAATATTTGTGATTTTCTCACTTAAATGAAATGATTAACCCATGCATGTAAATAATTATTGAATTATTTATATTCTGTTAAGAATTGGTCAGTTGTTATGCTTGATTTACAGAATAGTTGAAACTAGTAAAGCAAGTTAAAATTTATTTGAGGTGATGTTAGAAATTATTTTGGTATGCATGTTAGTAATTATGTAAAGCTTTGTGTTTGCATTCTTAAATTGATAAAAAAATTGTTAGAAAATATTCTGTTAAATACTTGTTAATCATATTACTTGTCTTACAGAATGTTTGAACCCAACTTAGTGATAAAAAAATTAAGAGTTGTTGATAATGATATTTTTTAATCAAGCATATGAAAGATTTATCTGAGTTACTTTCTTGCGTAGGAAATTAATAGAACTTGTTGCAAAATATTTTGGTTAAGTTGTGAGTCATTTTGAGCAAGTAGAGTAATATGAGTTGTTGACGTTTATGCTTCGTGTGCATATGGATGACGTCGGTCATTTTTATCAATATGTGATGCATGTGTTGTTTTGCATTTCATGGCATGCTTTGACACCGGTCATTTTTAGTT
Organism: Triticum aestivum; assembly: GCF_018294505.1. NCBI lineage: Eukaryota > Viridiplantae > Streptophyta > Magnoliopsida > Poales > Poaceae > Triticum > Triticum aestivum. The sequence continues at coordinate 457,093,115 of NC_057796.1, forward strand.
TAAAGATTAATCCTGAATATAATTCAACTTGAATATACCATTGACTGGGTCATGGTGCCGCTGAATCGAGTTTCTTTCCAGTGCAACCACATTTGCCTTGTGGGAGGCCTTGATTCGGTCCATTGACACGGCCACTGGTCGGTGCCTCCATCTAGGGAAGATTATGTCGTGCTTGCCCTGGCCCGGTAAGCACACATAATCTTGTGTGCTCGTTGATGAGATTATGGTACCGAGTCCCCGAGTGGGAGTGTTTTGACCACGACGGTGGTCGGGGTGTCTTTGGTAGACATGGGGCCACCCAGGACCAGCCCGTTGGGGATTTGGGTCGGAGTGGCCGGGAGAGTGCTGTGGCAATGGAGGGGTTTTGTCGGAATGCCGTTGGTCCACCCGAATGGGAATGCGAGGCCATGGGTTCCGTGGTGTGGGTACAGTGTGCTACCTCTGCAGAGTGTATAATCTATCGATAGCCGAGTCCACGGTTACGGACACCTCGTACTAGGTCCCACCATGAGTCAACGTTTAATACTGTGCTATGAACTTTGCATTGTCAATGGATGGCAGAAAGGCCATCGAGGTATTTGGGACCAAATGATGGTCGTGGTTGTGATCGCCGTAAGGATCACGAGTTGTTCTTGAGAAAGACCACTATGGTGGTGTGTTTGTGGTCCAGAGATGATCACAGTTGGTAAGCTGTACTGAGGGACGTTCGGGCTTGATCACAGCATGTTGACATATAATGTTGCATTATTAATAATTGGTTAAATATCATGATATTGTTTGTCATTATGATTATGCTTGTTGTGAGCTTGCAAGTACATTCAATGTACTGACCTGGCATGTCATGCCAGATTTCAGGAAAGTCTCGTTGGAAAGGAGCGCTGTTCGAGTCTAGATCGTGTCCACATCAGTGTCCCTGTGATATGGAGCTTCCGCTACGACGTTATTCCGCTGCCACGTAGTTGTTCGAGTCGAGGCCCCTTTATGTTCACTAAATAATGTACATATTGTTCTGCCGCACCGAGTGTGCCGCTTGGCCTCGACCACTGTTGTAATATGAACTCTGTTCCCCTAGCATCAATAAAGCGGTGGTTTTATGTACCAATATGTTGTGTGCTGCCAGAAGACATGATCTCTGGGCTGGCAATGCAGGGTAAACCGGTCGCTCTGAGCCGGGGTGCCACAGTCTTGTATGATTTGAGTCTTTGCCTTTTAGTTTGTCACAATCATCCTCGCTGTACACACCTTTTGAGAGAGACACACATGATTCGGAATTTGTTAGAATACTATATGTGCTTCACTTATATCTTTTGAGCTATATCGTTTTTGCTCTAGTGCTTCACTTATATCTTTTAGAGCACAGTGGTGGTTGTATTTTATAGAAATTATTGATCTCTCATGCTTCACTTATATTATTTTGAGAGTCTTAAACAGCATGGTAATTTGCTTTAATTGTGAAATTAATATTTGATATTGAGTTCATTGAATATCATGAGAAGTTTGATACTTGATAAGTGTTTTGAGATATAAAGGTGGTAATATTAGAGTGTGCTAGTTGAGTAATTGTGGAATTGAGAAATACTTGTGTTAAAGTTGTCAAGTCCCGTAGCATGCACGTATGATAAAAGTTGTGTGACAATTTTGACACATAAGGTGTTCTTTTATTGCTTTCCTTATGAGTGGCGGTCGGGGACGAGCGATGGTCTTTTCCTACCAATTTATCCCTCTAGGGGCATGCGTAGTAGTACTTTTCTTCGAGGGATAATAAACTTTTGCAATAAGTATATGAGTTCTTTATGACTAATGTGAGTCCATGGATTATACGCACTCTCAACCTTCCACAAATTTCTAGCCTCTACGGTACCATGCATTGCCCTTTCTCACCTTGAGAGTTGGTGCAAACTTCGCCGGTGCATCCAAACCCCGTGATATGATACGCTCTATCACACATAAACCCCCTTATATCTTCCTCAAAACAGCCACCATACCTACCTATCATGGCATTTCCATAGCCATTCCGAGATATATTGCCATGCAACTTTCCACCGTTCCGTTTATTATGACATGCTTCATCATTGTCATATTGCCTTGCATGATCATGTAGTTGACATCGTATTTGTGGCAAAGCCACCTTTCATAATTTTTCATACATGTCACTCTTGATTCATTGCATATCCTGGTACACCGTCGGCGGCATTTACATAGAGTCATATTTTGTTCTAAGTATTGAGTTGTAATTCTTGAGTTGTAAGTAATAAAAGTGTGATGATTATCATTATTAGAGCATTGTCCCATGTGAGGAAAGGATGATGGAGACTATGATTCCCCCACAAGTCGGGATGAGATTGCAGACTAAATGAAAAAAAAGAGGCCTAAGAAAAAAAAGGGAGAAGGCCCAAAAAAAGGAAAGAAAGAAAAAAAATGAGAGAAAAAGAGAGAAGGGACAATGTTACTATCCCTTTTCCACACTTGTGCTTCAAAGTAGCACCGTGATCTTCATGATAAAGTGTCTCCTATATTGTCACTTTCATATACTAGTGGGAATTTTTCATTATAGAACTTGGCCTGTATATTCTAATGATGGGCTTCCTCAAAATGCCTTAGGTCTTCATGAGCAAGCAAGTTGGATGCACACCCACTTAGTTTCTTTTGTTGAGCTTTCATATATTTATAGCTCTAGTGCATCCGTTGCTTGGCAATCCCTACTCCTCTCATTGACATCAATTGATGGGCATCTCCATAGCCTATTGATTAGCCGCGTCAATGTGATACTTTCTATCTTTTTGTCTTCTCTCATAACCCCCATCATTATACTTTACTCCACCCATAGTGCTATATCCATGGCTTGCGCTCAGGTATTGCGTAAGAGTTGAAAAGGCTGAAGCGCGTTAAAAAGTATGAACCAATTGCTCGGCTTGTCATCGGGGTTATGCATGATGAGAACGTTTGTGTGACGATATTGAAACATGGCCTAACTATATGATTTTGTAGGGATAAGCTTTCTTTGGCTATGTTATTTTGATAAGACATAATTGCTTGGTTAGCATGTTTGAAGTATTATTGTTTTTATGTCAACATTAAACTTTTATCTTAAATCTTTCGGATCTAAATATTCATGCCACAATAAAAAGGAATTACATTGAAAATTATGCTAAGAAGCATTCCACATCAAAAATTCTGTTTTTATCATTTACCTACTCGAAGACGAGCAGGAATTAAGCTTGGGGATGCTTGATACGTCTCCAACGTATCTATAATTTTTGATTGTTCCATGCTAATATATATTCTGTTTTGGATGTTCAATGGGCTTATTTATACACTTTTATATTATTTTTGGGCCTAACCTATTAACCGGAGGCCCAGCTCAAATTGCTTTTTTTGCCTATTTCAGTGTTTCACAGAAAAGGAATATCAAACGGAGTCCAAATGGAATGAAACCTTCGGGAGCGTGATTTTTGGAACAAACGTGATCCAGAGGACTTGGAGTGGACGTCAAGAAATCACCAAGGAGGCCACGAGGCAGGGGGGCGCGCCTACCCCCTAGGGGCGCCCTCCACCCTCGTGGGCCCCTCGTGGCTCCACCGACCTACTTCTTCCTCCTATATATACCTACATACCCCCAAACCATCGAGGGGCACCACGAAAACCTAATTCCACTGCCGCAACCTTCTGTACCCGTGAGATCCCATCTTGGGGCCTTTTCCGGCATCCTGCCGGAAGGGGGCATTGATCATGGAGGGCTTCTACATCAACACCATAGCCTCTCCGATGATGTGTGAGTAGTTTACCTCAGACCTTCGGGTCCATAGTTATTAGCTAGATGGCTTCTTCTCTCTCTTTGGATCTCAATACAAAGTTCTCCTTGATTCTCTTGGAGATCTATTCGATGTAATCTTCTTTTGCGGTGTGTTTGTCGAGATCCGATGAATTGTGGGTTTATGATCAAGATTATCTATGAACAATATTTGAATCTTCTCTGAATTCTTTTATGTATGATTGGTTATGTTTGCAAGTCTCTTCGAATTATCAGTTTGGTTTGGCCTACTAGATTGATCTTTCTTGCAATGGGAGAAGTGCTTAGCTTTGGGTTCAATCTTGCGGTGCTCGATCCCAGTGACAGTAGGGGAAACGACATGTATTGTATTGTTGCCATCGAGGATAAAAAGATGGGGTTTATATCATATTGCATGACTTTATCCCTCTACATCATGTCATCTTGTTTAAAGCATTACTCCTCTCTTATGAACTTAATACTCTAGATGCATGCTGGATAGCGGTCGATGTGTGGAGTAATAGTAGTAGATGCAGGAAGGAGTCGGTCTACTTGTCACGGACGTGATGCCTATATACATGATCATACCTAGATATTCTCATAACTATGCTCAATTCTATCAATTGCTTGACAGTAATTTGTTCACCCACCGTAATACTTATGCTATCTTGAGAGAAGCCACTAGTGAAACCTATGGCCCCCGGGTCTATTTTCCATCATATTAATCTTCCGTCAACAAGCTATTTCTATCTTTGTTTATTTTGCAATCTTTACTTTTAATCTTTGTCATAAAAATACCAAAAATATTATCTTATCATCTCTATCAGATCTCACTCTCGTAAGTGACAATGAAGGGATTGACAACCCCTTTATCACGTTGGTTGCGAGGTTCTTATTTGTTTGTGTAGGTGTGAGGGACTTGAGCGTGGCCTCCTACTGGATTGATACCTTGGTTCTCAAAAATTGAGGGAAATACTTACGCTACTTTGCTGCATCACCCTTTCCTCTTCAAGGGAAAACCAACGCAGTGCTCAAGAGGTAGCATGGTATGCTTCTTTTGTTTGATCGTGTTTCAATGTATAGATTTTGTCGTAGCTTCGTGTTAGATCTTACAGATACGGGCGTACGGAGAAGCTAATTACCCAATGCCATATGGGTCATGTTTGGTTGTCATCTCAAATATTGTCTGTATTTCATACTTGTCTCAGTTTAGCCTGGTTGAGCAAAACAAACCAAAAAACAAACATTTGCATGTTGTTTGGTCGCTCGCATTGTATCGGTTGCCATCTCAGGGCAGGCTGTTTGGTCGCACACATATGTGCTTCAGGGGGGTCAGCAGATGCACACCGCAGCTGTTTGGCTGTGTGCACATTGGTGTTTTGCTAACCCCTTTCAAATGTGATGGCCTTACCGCCACATTTGTAGCAGAACAACAGGCAGAACATAAGAACAAACTACCTAATTAACGGCACAACAACCGATAAACAAGCACTAATAAGCATGCATACTACTAGTACGGGTTCACTACTAGGGAAAACCCTAGTATTAGCGCGGGTTTAATGCCCACTAGTAGCGCTGGACACCGCGCTACTAGTATGGCGCTACAACTATTCCTTAGCTGTAGCGCGTGTCTACTGCTAAGACATATAGCTGCAGCGTTTGTTCACTCCCGCGCTACTGCTAATATAGCTAGTAGTAGCGTGTTTACTCTCCATCGCTACTAGTATTCTTTTTCTCATTTTTTAACTTTTAGTGTATTTATACGCCGTTATACAAATTTTTGTACAATACCAATTATGAGATTTTTATATGAATATGTCCATAACAGTGTGTCAAATGAAGATGGATTAGGTTCAAGTGGAGGCAGCATGTGGTGCATATCAAAAGTATACTACTAATCCAAACTTGATCTAGTTTGGACTAGTAGTACTTTCGATGTGCAGCACATGTTGCCTCCACTTGAATCTAATCCGCCAACACAAGCTATTTAATCATCATCATAGTCATTACCACCAACAGTAGCTACTTAATCATCATAGTCATAGTGTAGCACACATCATCATCTTCAAACTCATTCTAGCTAGCTAATCACCACCAACACTAGTTGCGGTAGCTATCTAATCACCACCAACACTAGCTAATAATAATCATCATAGTCATTACCACCAACACTAGCTATTTAATCATCATAACTCATTTCTATCTAGCTAATCACTCCTACTGCCCTCTCTCAGGTAAAATAGCATAAAACATGTGTAGCACTCCTGCTTCATCATGTTGGAGCATGCAGATGAACCTGTCCCCTAATCGTGGGCTGCGCTTCTGATTGCTGGCCCCTAGTACTTCTCTGCGATTTTCACAATTTTGCTCCAGTCTTTCACTATTAAGCATTCCTCGCTTTTAGAAATCCTGAATGCACTAAAGTGCATTGTAGGATATCTTGGCCATAAGCTAACCATTCTCATGCGACCTTTAGTCTCGATCCAATGAGGCACAACATTCATCGGGAGTCCCGGTTGAAGAACGTCGTATATTAACATACTTAGCAATGAAGTTTAGCTTAAAAAATAATGTATGCAAAAGATGTACTGAGGACAAATAGTAAACATTTTACCATCTTTCCTAAATAGATGTGATCGTAGTTCAATACGAACACTATTGGTCGCATGTTTTGAGTACTAAGATTTTTAAGTCCAGGAAAATAATTTGTCTTGACAGTATGAAGATCCTCAAGCCATGAAACATAATGACCTATCTCCTCACAGTTTAGTTCAGCCCCGGGACAGTGGATGGTCATGTCTACCAAGCGCCGGACATGTTTGCTTGAATGGAAATAAGCCGTCAATAGAAATTAGTTGTCAACTATTTTTCAATAAACAATATCGAAGCCATAAATATGGTTGAGAAACTCACATAATGGTATAACTGGAGGCGTCTGCACATCGACCCAGATGTCGATATTACCTTCAATATCATCTTCCGGACGAATATCAAAGGTGATAACCATATCAGGCTCAAATGCATAAGTCTTGCATAGTGCTTGCCAAGTTTTGCATTCAAAATAGGTGTAGGTGTCTGCGTTGTATAATTTTGCGTGAAAGTATAACCATGCTCGGTCTTCAAGTAAACTCTCTTTACCTCCATAGTAGTTTTCATAGGACTGAAACCTATCTTATCCAAGACAAAAACTCTTGCATGGCAGGGGATACGCTAGTAGAATAGTAAAAAATTTAAATTATAAGTTGAAGCAAATGAAGCAGATGTCATGCTTAATTACGAAAAAGGACTTGTCATTGTGACTTACTGTATCCACTTCGAAGTTCTCGTCCAGCTTGATGCTGAAGCGCCTATCATCATCTAGGAAGATTATGTCGCACAGGCCGCGCTCGTCTTTGCAGTATTTGCAAATACCAAAATCCTTTTCGTCATCAGACATTTCCTATGTTCATAGTTGAAACATTAATTGAAAATCGATCGAAGGCAACTACTAGGATACTCAACACACAAATCCGGGCACTCGATATTTCCTACATATTCTGGCACAAGTCATGCCAAAATTCATGGAAAAATCCGGCATGACCTTTGCTAAAATAGGACATATCGAGCGCCTGAAATTTGCCGGAACGGAAATGATTCAACACTCCGGCAAAACATAGGCCACTCGAAGGTGTAACCTGCAAACATGACCGACCAGTTGGGCAAGCACATATCCTATTTGAGCAACACAAGATATACATTTCAAAATATCTTATAGGACTCATATTGACATGAGCATTCAATAAGTAAAACCAAATCATAAAATAAATAAGTATTCAAATTAGCATGCATTTAATAAGCAAAAGTAAATCATCTCATGCGTCCATACATCATCGAATATTATCACTAATACACCCCGAATAGTATCATACATATAACATCACTAATACAACTAAAACCCTAGCGCACGACGGGTATCGGCGCGGGCAGTGGACACCCAAAGAGAAGGAACCATCACAGGATCATAGCTCCAGTGAGATCCCTGGAGAACCTGCCAGGTATTGGAGAACCTGTGCTCCAACGCAAAGAAGTAGCAACAGATGTGCACGTCCTCCTCACTGACACGGTGACGTACCACCTCCGCGGGGTCCTCAAGCCTCTGCACCGTCACTGACCCACACGACCGCCACCAAAGAAGGTTCGGGTCAACGATGGGCTGGCTCCTCACCAAGCTGCGCCCCCGGTAGGTAGCGCCTCCCAGTACCAGCCCGACGGAGCCTAGTCCCGGACATGGCCCATCTGGTCAAGCAGGTGTCCTCCGCCGAGTCGACGACGAGGATGCGGGATAGGCATCGTCGATGTCGATGCGGGAAAAATTGCTTTAACTAAAAAAATAACAACAAATGTGACATGTTCAACTAGTTCTATTAATTCAACTAGTTCTTACTAAAAATAAACTTACTATAAATAAAAATAAACTAGTACCTAATTAGTACCTAGTTCTTACTAACTAATTAGTACCTAGGAACTACTGCCCTAATTATCATCTAATTTGATGAACCTATGGGTGGAAAGTGGTAGAGGATATTCCAAATATCCAACTTAAAAGTGAAATAAGTGGTCAAATTTTACTCGTTTTATTATGCATTACAATAGTGTTTATTCATCATCTAAGAAAACATCATCTAAGAAAACATCCGAGCCGCATCCGTATCCGATTCGTTTCCACCCATAGATGAACCCTAACTAATTTGATGCAACTAAAATTTGAAGAACCCTAGTGATACGTCTCCGTCTTATCTACTTTTCCAAACACTTTTGCCCTTGTTTTGGACTCTAACTTGCATGATTTGAATGGAACTAACCCGGACTGACGCTGTTTTCAGCAGAATTGCCATGGTGTTATTTTTGTGCATAAACAAAAGTTCTCGGAATGACCTGAAACTTCACGGAGATTATTTTTGGAAATAATAAAAAATATTGGCGAAAGAATCAAGGTCAGGGGCCCACACCTGTCCACAAGGGTTGGAGGCTCGCCTACCCCCCAGGGCGCGCCCCCCTGCCTCGTGGGCCCCCTGGAACTCCACCGACCTCAACTCCAACTCCATATATTCGTGTTCGGGGAGAAAAAATCAGAGAGAAAGATTCATCGCGTTTTATGATACGGAGCCACCGCCAAGCCCTAATTTCTCTCGGGAGGGCTGATCTGGAGTCCGTTCGGGGCTCCGGAGAGGGGAATCTATCACCATTGTCATCATCAACCATCCTCCATCACCAATTTCATGATGCTCACCGCCGTGCGTGAGTAATTCCATCGTAGGCTTGCTGGACGGTGATGGGTTGGATGAGATTTATCATGTAATCGAGTTAGATTTATTAGGGTTTGATCCCTAGTATCCACTATGTTCTGAGATTGATGTTGCTATGACTTTGCTATGCTTAATGCTTGTCACTAGGGCCCGAGTGCCCTGATTTCAGATCTGAACCTATTATGTTTTCATGAATATATGTGAGTTCTTGATCCTATCTTGCAAGTCTATAGTCACCTACTATGTGTTATGATCCGGCAACCCCGAAGTGACAATTATCGGGACCACTCCCGGTGATGACCTTAGTTTGAGGAGTTCATGTATTCACTATGTGTTAATGCTTTGGTCCGGTACTCTATTAAAAGGAGGCCTTAATATCCCTTAGTTTCCAATAGGACCCCGCTGCCACGGGAGGGTAGGGCAAAAGATGTCATGCAAGTTCTTTTCCATAAGCACGCATGGCTATATTCGGAATACATGCCTACATTACATTGATGAATTGGAGCTAGTTCTATGTCACCCTATGTTATGACTGTTACATGATGAACCACATCCGGCATAATTCTCCATCACCGATCCAATGCCTACGAGCTTTTCACATATTATTCTTCGCTTATTTACTTTTCTGTTGCTACTGTTACAATCACTACAAAACCCAAAAATATTACTTTTGCTACTGTTACCGTTACTATCATACTAATTTGCTACTAAATACTTTGCTGCAGATACTAAGTTATCCAGGTGTGGTTGAATTGACAACTCAACTGCTAATACTTGAGAATATTCTTTGGCTCCCCTTGTGTCGAATCAATAAATTTGGGTTGAATACTCTACCCTCAAAAACTGTTGCGATCCCCTATACTTGTGGGTTATCAAGACTATTTTCTGGCGCCGTTGCCGGGGAGCATAGCTATATTCTTTGAGTCACTTGGGATTTATATCTGTTGGTCACTATGAAGAACTTGAAAGACGAGAAAACAAAAATTTATCCCTCAACTACGAGGGGAGGTAAGGAACTGCCATCTAGCTCTGCACTTGATTCACCTTCTGTTTTGAGTAAACTTGCGACACCTAAACCTGCTTCTGCTATTAATTCTGATATGTCGCATGTTATTGATGATGCCACTTCTACTATGCATGATACTTATGATGAAACTACTTCTATGCTTGATACTACTGTGCCAGTTGGTGAATTTCTTGATGAACAACTAGCTAGGGCTAGAGAGAATGAAATTATTGAAACTGATAATATTGATGAAAGTGATGATGAAGATTCTCCCCCTAAATATGAATTGCCTATTGTTCCTGAGGGCTATGTTATGGATGAAGAAACTGCTAGAGACTTTCTTGCTTACAATGATAGAAGTGATCTTAAGAAATTATTAGCTAAGCTGAAACAAAAAACTCTGAATGCTAGAATGAAATATGATCTGCTTATGCTACTTCACCTATCTTTGTTACTGATAAGGATTATGAATTTTCTGTCGACCCTGATATAATTACTTTGGTTGAATCTGATCCTTTTTATGGCTATGAATCTGAAACTGTTGTGGCTCATCTTACTAAATTAAATGATATAGCCACCCTGTTCATTAATGATGAGAAAACTCGCTACTATTACATCCTTAAAATATTTCCGTTCTCATTAAAGGGTGATGCTAAGATATGGTTTAATTCTCTTGATCCTGGTTGTGTGCGTAGTCCCCAGGATATGATTTATTACTTCTCTGCTAAATATTTCCCTGCTTATAAGAAACAAGCTGCTTTAATGGAAATATATAATTTTGTGCAAATTGAAGAAGAGAGTCTCCCACAAGCTTGGGGGAGGCTTCTCCAATTACTTAATGCTTTGCCTGATCATCCTCTCAAGAAAAATTAAATACTTTATATCTTTTATAATGGACTAACCGATGCTTCCAGAGACCACTTGGATAGTTGTGCTGGTTGTGTTTTCAGGGAAAGAACTATTGATCAAGCTGAAATTCTATTGAATAATATGTTGACCAGTGAAAATAATTGGACACTTCCTGAGCCAACTCCTAAGCTAACTCCGAAGAAAAGGGGTGTTATATTTCTCAGTCCTGAAGATATGCAAGAAGCAAAGAAATCTATGAAAGAAAAGGGTATTAAAGCTGAAAATGTTAAGAATTTACCTCCTATTGAAGAAATACATGGTCTTAATTTACCGCCTGTTGAAGAAATATATGGTCTTAATTCATCACCCATTGAAGAAACACATGGTCTTGATAACCCGACACAGGTAGTAAAGGTAAATTCTCTCTATATATATGATAAAGCTGAAATTCCTCCTACTAAATTGGCAAGCCAATGCTTGGATGAGTTTGATAACTTTATGGTTAAGCAAGAAGACTTCAATGCTTATGTTGGTAGACAATTAAAACAAAATGCTTATATGATTGAACACTTGAGTGATTATATGTCTAGAGTTAAAGGTGAACTTAAACTCATTAGTAATCATGCTTCTATGGTTACCACTCAAGTAGAACAAGTACTTAAAGCTCAGAATGATTTGTTCAATGAATTGAATAGTAAGAATAATGACTTTGCTGTTAGAGTTGCAGCTAGAGGAGGTAAAGTGACTCAGGAACCTTTGTATCCTGAAGGTCACCCTAAGAGAATTGAGCAGGATTCTCAAAGAACTAATACAGATGCACCTAGTCCTTTTAAAAAGAAGAAAAAGAAAAATGATAGGACTTTGCATGCTTCTAGTGAACCTATTGCTGAAACACCTGAGAATCCAAATGATATTTCTATTTCTGATGCTGAAACACAATCTGGTGATGAACATGAACCTAGTGATAATGTTAATGATAATGTTCATGTTGATGCTCAACCTAGCAAAGACAATGATGTAGAAATTGAACCTTTTGTTGATCTTTATAACCCACAATCAAAGAATCAACGTTATGATAAGAGAGACTTTGTTGCTAGGAAGCACGGTAAAGAAAGAGAGCCATGGGTTCAGAAACCCATGCCTTTTCCTCCCAAACCATCCAAGAAAAAGGATGATGAGGATTTTGAGCGCTTTGCAGAAATGATTAGACCTATCTTTTTACGTATGCGTTTAACTGATATGCTCAAAATGAATCCTTATGCTAAGTATATGAAAGATATTGTTACAAATAAAAGAAAGATACCGGAAGCTGAAATTTCCACCATGCTTGCTAATTATACTTTTAAGGGTGGAATACCAAAGAAACTAGGAGATCCAGGAGTGCCCACTATACCATGCTCCATTAAAAGAAATTATGTTAGAACTGCTTTATTTGATCTTGGAGCCGGTGTTAGTGTTATGCCTCTCTCTTTATATCGTAGACTTGATTTGAATAAGTTGACACCTACTGAAATATCTTTGCAAATGGCTGATAAATCAACTGCTATACCTGTCGGTATTTGTGAGGATGTGCCTGTTGTGGTTGAGAACATTACTATTTTAACGGACTTTGTTATACTTGATATTCCCGAGGACGATAGTATGTCTATTATTCTTGGGAGACCCTTTTTGAATACTGCAGGGGCTGTTATTGATTGCAACAAAGGCAATGTCACTTTTCATGTTAATGGTAATGAGCATACGGTACACTTTCCGAGGAAACAACCTCAAGTCCACAGTATCAACTCTATTGGAAAAATTCCATCGATTATTTTTGGAGGTTTTGAATTTCCTCTTCCTACTGTCAAGAAGAAATATGATATTCTTATTATTGGGGATGTGCATATCCCCGTTGAGGTAACATAGTGTTATTCGAAATTTCTCCGGTTCCATGTTACTCGGAATGAGTTTGTTAACAAGACTTGATCAAACTTGTTAGTGGATTCCTTTTGATGAGCATGAGATGGATGAAGTTAGAAGGCACAACCTTCTGTACCCTCTTTTTACTTTCTGTTATTTAGTTGAAATAAAGCAAAAATAGTATTTTCTGTCTGTTTTCTGAATTATCCGTGAAATAAAAAATACCCCGAAAATAAAAGTTCTCCAAATGCCCCGAAAATGAAATATGATTTTTTTCTAGAATATTTGAGAATATCGGGCACTGAGAACACAGCAGGGGAGCAAGCACCTGGCCACGAGGGTCTAGGGCGCGCCCACCCCCTGGGCGCGCCCCTACCTCGCGGGCCCATGGTGGCTCCCCTCCACTTATTTCAGCCACCACACACTCCTTCCTCCCAAAAAATCACCAACCAGCTCAAGCACGAGTTCTAGCTCATTTTGCTGCGATTTTTGATCTCCTTACTCAAAGCTCCACTCACAAAACTGCTTTGGGGGATTGTTCTTCGGTATGTGACTCCTCCAATGGTCCAATTAGTTTTTCTTTTTGTGCTTTATTCATTGCAAATTTTTGCTGCCTAGGTGACCATGTTCTTGAGCTTGCATGTCAAATTTATATGGTTCCAAGTAGCTCTAATGCATGATATAGTCTCTAGGCACTTGTAGGAGTAGTTGCTATCAATTTTGTTGAGTTTGGTTCACTTGTATTTGAAGTTACTAAAAATTTCAGAACTTTTTCAGAGGAAGACACTAGTAGAAAAAGGGGCTTTCGTTCGGGCCTGGCCAGCCCATTAGTCCCGGTTCTTATACGAATCGGGACCAACGGGTGCATTCGTCCCGGTTCTTATACGAATCGGGACCAACGGGTGCATTCGTCCCGGTTCGTGTGCCCAGGTGGCCGGCCGGGGCCTCGCGGGCTTTGGTCCCGGTTCGGAATGAACCGGGACCAATGGGCCTCGCTCCTGGCCAATAACCATTGGTCCCGGTTCCAGCCACGAACCGGGACAAATGAGTTGCCTATATATAGCCCATCGCCAGCGAGCAGAGCACTCCACCGTGCTCTGTTTTTTGCTGGCCGGCGAGGGGAGGGCATTTGGGTGCTCTAGCTCACCTCCTATGCACATGAGGTGTTCGATGAAATGTCCGAGCCACACTAGTTAATATTTCTTCTCTCGAAACTCGACCTCCGAGCTCCATTTTCCCTGAGATTTTTCTATGTTTAGTGGTCCGTCACGTCCCGTCTCCGTCTTCACCGCCTTCGATCGCCCGCGCCGATCTCGTCGCCGGCACCACCATGGTGAGCCTCTTGTTCTTAACTTCTTTCTGAAAGAAAAAATTTCTTACTTGAGATAGATACTTGTCTAATTTTCTTACTTTTATTATTCCTTGTTATTATATAGTGCGATGGTTATGGTATCCGCCCCCATCGGCCCTCGTCGTGTCCATGATTCGGATGTGGTATATATTATCCTTTTATAACTATTTGGTTCATTTATTGTTTATGACAATTATGCCGACCAACGTGACATAGATTTTATTTATGTAGGAGGTGGTTGAATCGGAAATTCCAATCGACCCTATTGTCGAGAGGTTAAATTTAGTCGAAGAAGAAAACAATTACTTGAAGGAAAAAATAAAAAAAATTGAGGAGGAGAAGATGATATTGGAGTTTCATGTTGCGGATGTCGTCGATGATCACAAGATCAAGATGGATGCAATGCGGTTGGAGATTAGAAAGATTAGAAAATATGCCATTCATACCGAGGCTTGGTATCATTATGCCATTGGATCAATTGTTACCTTAGTTGTGATTATGATTGCATTTGTTGTTGCATTCAAAGGTTTTACATAGTTTCAATGTATGGTTTAACTAGATGCTCTGGAGAGCTATATGTTGTTCAATTTGAACTATGTATGTACTTTGGTTTTAATGTGATGATGAACTACTATTAATTTGGTCACTTATCTATCCATGTTCATTTGTAGTGCTTTTCAATTTCAGGGTCTTATAGCTGAAAAAAATCAGTAAATGCATGAAAAATAACAAATGAAGTCAGAAAGGGTTGAAAATTGATGATGTGGCTTTGAATGGTGCATTTTGAACATAGAAAAACTATGGAGTTCAAATAAGTTCAAAAAAATGAAATCCTTTTGTAACAGACGAGTTTCCGTATGAAACCCTGATACTTCGAAAGAGATTGTCCATTTTGTACACGAAGTGCATCCAGTTTTTGCCGTAAGCCTCTCTAATTTCTTGCACATGCTATGTGGGTGAAATGATGATACCATGCCAACTTTTAACCTTTTCAGAGTTCATTTGAAATGCTTTTCAATTTCAGGGTCTTATAGCTGAAAAAATTAGTAAATGCATGAAAAATAACAAATGAAG
>NC_057796.1:457108567-457109900 GCF_018294505.1 Triticum aestivum
AGTTCAAAAAAATGAAATCCTTTTGTAACAGACGAGTTTCCCTATGAAACCCTGATACTTCGAAAGAGATTGTCCGTTTTGTACACGAAGTGCATCCAGTTTTTGCCGTAAGCCTCTCTACTTTCTTGCACATGCTATGTGGGTGAAATGATGATACCATGCCAACTTTTAACCTTTTCAGAGTTCATTTGAAATGATTTTCAATTTCAGGGTCTTATAGCTGAAAACAATCAGTAAATGCATGAAAACTAACAAATGAAGTCAGAAAGGGTTGAAAATTGATGATGTGGCTTTGAATGGTGCATTTTGAACATAGAAAAACTATGGAGTTCAAATAAGTTCAAAAAATGAAATCCTTTTGTAACAGACGAGTTTAAGTATGAAACCCTGATACTTCGAAAGAGAAACAAAATAAAATAATCAGTAAATGCATGAAAATTTAATAGCAAAAAGAATTACCACAAAATAAAATAAATAAGTAATTTGAAACAAAATAATATAAACTTTAATAAAATATATAAGTAGAAAGAAAATAAAATAAACTTTAATAACATAAATAAAATTTATGAAACTAAAATTATCAAAGTATTTTCTGTTCAAAACATTATAAGCAACCTCTAAAATTTATGAAACTAAAATTATATAAAATTGATGCAACTAAAATTATCAAAGTATTTTCTGTTCAAAATCATTAAAAGCAAAAAGAATTTTCATAAAGAACTTTGTTTGTTAGAAACTTTAATAGCAAATATATAAGTAGAAACAAAATAAAATAAAATAAATAAGTATTTTGTTGTAAGTAGAAAAAAACAAAAAAAGCAAAAAAGAAAACAAACAAACTAGGAAAAATAAAAAAAATTGCCACCTACTGGGCAACCACGGCCTGAATACGACTAGACCCATCGATTGGCCAGGATTCAGGCCAGCTGAAGGCCCAGTAGGCCCATCTGGCATAGCAGTGACAATTAGGCCCGTAAGCCTGCAATAGAGAGGAGCTTGAGAGGGGTGCGGCAGTGGGGCTTATAAACCACTGTGCGCCCCTCTCAACTAGCGAGGTGGGACTAAACTCCCACCACCACGCCGCTATGCGCGGCCTTTGGTCCCGGTTGGTGGCACCAACCGGGACTAAAGGTGGGCATTGGTACCGGTTCGTCCCACCAACCGGAACCAATTCCCCCCCTTTAGTACCGGTTGGTGCCACCAACCAGGACCAAAGGCCGCCGCTTCCCGCCCTTTGGGCTGCTGAAAAGAGACCTTTGGTCCCGATTGGTGGCACCAACCGGTACTAAAGGGGGGCATTGGTACCGGTTGGTGCCACGAACCGGGACCAACG